>NW_026961344.1:0-172000 GCF_963924245.1 Chroicocephalus ridibundus
CTCTCTCTTGGCACTTTGGATGTGGGACATACAGCGAGATGTTTGCTGCTTTTGCGTTTGGCTGTTGGGAGATTTACAGCACAAAGATATCTAGTTGATTTGAAGCAGTTCCGAGAAAGTCTAAACATAATCGCCACTTCTCCCTCCTGGCACTTTCCATGTGGGAGGTATAGCAGGATGTATATTGGTTTTGAGGACAACTCAATGGACAGTGTAGGGAGAAAAGTTCCTGGCTCCTTGAATGCCGTTCCTGGAGACACTGCGATCAGTGTGGGAGATATGTCAAGATGTGTGTTTGTTTTGAGGACGGCTCTCTGGAGAGTCTTAGCAAAGAGGTCACAGGGATAATCAGAGCAATTCTCAGAGACACTGAGAACAAGCTCCACAATTCCCTCCTGGCACTTTCCCTGTAGGAGGTACCGCAAGACGTTTCTGTAGATTGGGCACAGCGCTCTGCAGGGTGTTAGCAGAGACTTTCCCGGGACAGTGAAACCCTATGTCAGAGACACTGAGAAGAAGCCCCAATGTTCCCTCCAGGCACTTTCAGTGTGGGTGCCTTCTCCACGTGGTTCCTGGTTTCCCTGCAGCGCTGAAGAGAATGTTAGCAAAGAGGTAACCGGGACAGTGAAAACAGTACTCAAAGACAGGGAGAGCAAGCTCTCTCTTGGCACTTTGGATGTGGGACATACAGCGAGATGTTTGCTGCTTTTGCGTTTGGCTGTTGGGAGATTTACAGCACAAAGATATCTAGTTGATTTGAAGCAGTTCCGAGAAAGTCTAAACATAATCGCCACTTCTCCCTCCTGGCACTTTCCATGTGGGAGATATAGCAGGATGTCTATTGGTTTTGAGGACAACTCAATGGACAGTGTAGGGAGAAAAGTTCCTGGCTCCTTGAATGCCGTTCCTGGAGACACTGCGATCAATGTGGGAGATATGTCAAGATGTGTGTTTGTTTTGAGGACGGCTCTCTGGAGAGTCTTAGCAAAGAGGTCACAGGGATAATCAGAGCAATTCTCAGAGACACTGAGAACAAGCTCGACAATTCCCTCCTGGCACTTTCCCTGTAGGAGATACCGCAAGACGTTTCTGTAGATTGGGCACAGCGCTCTGCACGGTGTTAGCAGAGACTTTCCCGGGACAGTGAAACCCTATGTCAGAGACACTGAGAAGAAGCCCCAATGTTCCCTCCAGGCACTTTCAGTGTGGGTGCCTTCTCCACGTGGTTCCTGGTTTCCCTGCAGCGCTGAAGAGAATGTTAGCAAAGAGGTAACCGGGACAGTGAAAACAGTACTCAAAGACAGGGAGAGCAAGCTCTCTCTTGGCACTTTGGATGTGGGACATACAGCGAGATGTTTGCTGCTTTTGCGTTTGGCTGTTGGGAGATTTACAGCACAAAGATATCTAGTTGATTTGAAGCAGTTCCGAGAAAGTCTAAACATAATCGCCACTTCTCCCTCCTGGCACTTTCCATGTGGGAGGTATAGCAGGATGTATATTGGTTTTGAGGACAACTCAATGGACAGTGTAGGGAGAAAAGTTCCTGGCTCCTTGAATGCCGTTCCTGGAGACACTGCGATCAGTGTGGGAGATATGTCAAGATGTGTGTTTGTTTTGAGGACGGCTCTCTGGAGAGTCTTAGCAAAGAGGTCACAGGGATAATCAGAGCAATTCTCAGAGACACTGAGAACAAGCTCCACAATTCCCTCCTGGCACTTTCCCTGTAGGAGGTACCGCAAGACGTTTCTGTAGATTGGGCACAGCGCTCTGCAGGGTGTTAGCAGAGACTTTCCCGGGACAGTGAAACCCTATGTCAGAGACACTGAGAAGAAGCCCCAATGTTCCCTCCAGGCACTTTCAGTGTGGGTGCCTTCTCCACGTGGTTCCTGGTTTCCCTGCAGCGCTGAAGAGAATGTTAGCAAAGAGGTAACCGGGACAGTGAAAACAGTACTCAAAGACAGGGAGAGCAAGCTCTCTCTTGGCACTTTGGATGTGGGACATACAGCGAGATGTTTGCTGCTTTTGCGTTTGGCTGTTGGGAGATTTACAGCACAAAGATATCTAGTTGATTTGAAGCAGTTCCGAGAAAGTCTAAACATAATCGCCACTTCTCCCTCCTGGCACTTTCCATGTGGGAGATATAGCAGGATGTCTATTGGTTTTGAGGACAACTCAATGGACAGTGTAGGGAGAAAAGTTCCTGGCTCCTTGAATGCCGTTCCTGGAGACACTGCGATCAATGTGGGAGATATGTCAAGATGTGTGTTTGTTTTGAGGACGGCTCTCTGGAGAGTCTTAGCAAAGAGGTCACAGGGATAATCAGAGCAATTCTCAGAGACACTGAGAACAAGCTCGACAATTCCCTCCTGGCACTTTCCCTGTAGGAGATACCGCAAGACGTTTCTGTAGATTGGGCACAGCGCTCTGCAGGGTGTTAGCAGAGACTTTCCCGGGACAGTGAAACCCTATGTCAGAGACACTGAGAAGAAGCCCCAAGTGTTCCCTCCAGGCACTTTCAGTGTGGGTGCCTTCTCCACGTGGTTCCTGGTTTCCCTGCAGCGCTGAAGAGAATGTTAGCAAAGAGGTAACCGGGACAGTGAAAACAGTACTCAAAGACAGGGAGAGCAAGCTCTCTCTTGGCACTTTGGATGTGGGACATACAGCGAGATGTTTGCTGCTTTTGCGTTTGGCTGTTGGGAGATTTACAGCACAAAGATATCTAGTTGATTTGAAGCAGTTCCGAGAAAGTCTAAACATAATCGCCACTTCTCCCTCCTGGCACTTTCCATGTGGGAGATATAGCAGGATGTATATTGGTTTTGAGGACAACTCAATGGACAGTGTAGGGAGAAAAGTTCCTGGCTCCTTGAATGCCGTTCCTGGAGACACTGCGATCAGTGTGGGAGATATGTCAAGATGTGTGTTTGTTTTGAGGACGGCTCTCTGGAGAGTCTTAGCAAAGAGGTCACAGGGATAATCAGAGCAATTCTCAGAGACACTGAGAACAAGCTCGACAATTCCCTCCTGGCACTTTCCCTGTAGGAGGTACCGCAAGACGTTTCTGTAGATTGGGCACAGCGCTCTGCAGGGTGTTAGCAGAGACTTTCCCGGGACAGTGAAACCCTATGTCAGAGACACTGAGAAGAAGCCCCAATGTTCCCTCCAGGCACTTTCAGTGTGGGTGCCTTCTCCACGTGGTTCCTGGTTTCCCTGCAGCGCTGAAGAGAATGTTAGCAAAGAGGTAACCGGGACAGTGAAAACAGTACTCAAAGACAGGGAGAGCAAGCTCTCTCTTAGCACTTCCGATGTGGGACATACAGCGAGATGTTTGCTGCTTTTGCGTTTGGCTGTTGGGAGATTTACAGCACAAAGATATCTAGTTGATTTGAAGCAGTTCCGAGAAAGTCTAAACATAATCGCCACTTCTCCCTCCTGGCACTTTCCATGTGGGAGATATAGCAGGATGTCTATTGGTTTTGAGGACAACTCAATGGACAGTGTAGGGAGAAAAGTTCCTGGCTCCTTGAATGCCGTTCCTGGAGACACTGCGATCAATGTGGGAGATATGTCAAGATGTGTGTTTGTTTTGAGGACGGCTCTCTGGAGAGTCTTAGCAAAGAGGTCACAGGGATAATCAGAGCAATTCTCAGAGACACTGAGAACAAGCTCGACAATTCCCTCCTGGCACTTTCCCTGTAGGAGATACCGCAAGACGTTTCTGTAGATTGGGCACAGCGCTCTGCAGGGTGTTAGCAGAGACTTTCCCGGGACAGTGAAACCCTATGTCAGAGACACTGAGAAGAAGCCCCAAGTGTTCCCTCCAGGCACTTTCAGTGTGGGTGCCTTCTCCACGTGGTTCCTGGTTTCCCTGCAGCGCTGAAGAGAATGTTAGCAAAGAGGTAACCGGGACAGTGAAAACAGTACTCAAAGACAGGGAGAGCAAGCTCTCTCTTGGCACTTTGGATGTGGGACATACAGCGAGATGTTTGCTGCTTTTGCGTTTGGCTGTTGGGAGATTTACAGCACAAAGATATCTAGTTGATTTGAAGCAGTTCCGAGAAAGTCTAAACATAATCGCCACTTCTCCCTCCTGGCACTTTCCATGTGGGAGATATAGCAGGATGTATATTGGTTTTGAGGACAACTCAATGGACAGTGTAGGGAGAAAAGTTCCTGGCTCCTTGAATGCCGTTCCTGGAGACACTGCGATCAGTGTGGGAGATATGTCAAGATGTGTGTTTGTTTTGAGGACGGCTCTCTGGAGAGTCTTAGCAAAGAGGTCACAGGGATAATCAGAGCAATTCTCAGAGACACTGAGAACAAGCTCCACAATTCCCTCCTGGCACTTTCCCTGTAGGAGGTACCGCAAGACGTTTCTGTAGATTGGGCACAGCGCTCTGCAGGGTGTTAGCAGAGACTTTCCCGGGACAGTGAAACCCTATGTCAGAGACACTGAGAAGAAGCCCCAATGTTCCCTCCAGGCACTTTCAGTGTGGGTGCCTTCTCCACGTGGTTCCTGGTTTCCCTGCAGCGCTGAAGAGAATGTTAGCAAAGAGGTAACCGGGACAGTGAAAACAGTACTCAAAGACAGGGAGAGCAAGCTCTCTCTTGGCACTTTGGATGTGGGACATACAGCGAGATGTTTGCTGCTTTTGCGTTTGGCTGTTGGGAGATTTACAGCACAAAGATATCTAGTTGATTTGAAGCAGTTCCGAGAAAGTCTAAACATAATCGCCACTTCTCCCTCCTGGCACTTTCCATGTGGGAGATATAGCAGGATGTCTATTGGTTTTGAGGACAACTCAATGGAGAGTGTAGGGAGAAAAGTTCCTGGCTCCTTGAATGCCGTTCCTGGAGACACTGCGATCAATGTGGGAGATATGTCAAGATGTGTGTTTGTTTTGAGGACGGCTCTCTGGAGAGTCTTAGCAAAGAGGTCAGAGGGATAATCAGAGCAATTCTCAGAGACACTGAGAACAAGCTCGACAATTCCCTCCTGGCACTTTCCCTGTAGGAGATACCGCAAGACGTTTCTGTAGATTGGGCACAGCGCTCTGCAGGGTGTTAGCAGAGACTTTCCCGGGACAGTGAAACCCTATGTCAGAGACACTGAGAAGAAGCCCCAAGTGTTCCCTCCAGGCACTTTCAGTGTGGGTGCCTTCTCCACGTGGTTCCTGGTTTCCCTGCAGCGCTGAAGAGAATGTTAGCAAAGAGGTAACCGGGACAGTGAAAACAGTACTCAAAGACAGGGAGAGCAAGCTCTCTCTTGGCACTTTGGATGTGGGACATACAGCGAGATGTTTGCTGCTTTTGCGTTTGGCTGTTGGGAGATTTACAGCACAAAGATATCTAGTTGATTTGAAGCAGTTCCGAGAAAGTCTAAACATAATCGCCACTTCTCCCTCCTGGCACTTTCCATGTGGGAGATATAGCAGGATGTCTATTGGTTTTGAGGACAACTCAATGGACAGTGTAGGGAGAAAAGTTCCTGGCTCCTTGAATGCCGTTCCTGGAGACACTGCGATCAATGTGGGAGATATGTCAAGATGTGTGTTTGTTTTGAGGACGGCTCTCTGGAGAGTCTTAGCAAAGAGGTCACAGGGATAATCAGAGCAATTCTCAGAGACACTGAGAACAAGCTCGACAATTCCCTCCTGGCACTTTCCCTGTAGGAGATACCGCAAGACGTTTCTGTAGATTGGGCACAGCGCTCTGCAGGGTGTTAGCAGAGACTTTCCCGGGACAGTGAAACCCTATGTCAGAGACACTGAGAAGAAGCCCCAATGTTCCCTCCAGGCACTTTCAGTGTGGGTGCCTTCTCCACGTGGTTCCTGGTTTCCCTGCAGCGCTGAAGAGAATGTTAGCAAAGAGGTAACCGGGACAGTGAAAACAGTACTCAAAGAGAGGGAGAGCAAGCTCTCTCTTGGCACTTTGGATGTGGGACATACAGCGAGATGTTTGCTGCTTTTGCGTTTGGCTGTTGGGAGATTTACAGCACAAAGATATCTAGTTGATTTGAAGCAGTTCCGAGAAAGTCTAAACATAATCGCCACTTCTCCCTCCTGGCACTTTCCATGTGGGAGATATAGCAGGATGTCTATTGGTTTTGAGGACAACTCAATGGACAGTGTAGGGAGAAAAGTTCCTGGCTCCTTGAATGCCGTTCCTGGAGACACTGCGATCAATGTGGGAGATATGTCAAGATGTGTGTTTGTTTTGAGGACGGCTCTCTGGAGAGTCTTAGCAAAGAGGTCAGAGGGATAATCAGAGCAATTCTCAGAGACACTGAGAACAAGCTCGACAATTCCCTCCTGGCACTTTCCCTGTAGGAGATACCGCAAGACGTTTCTGTAGATTGGGCACAGCGCTCTGCAGGGTGTTAGCAGAGACTTTCCCGGGACAGTGAAACCCTATGTCAGAGACACTGAGAAGAAGCCCCAGTGTTCCCTCCAGGCACTTTCAGTGTGGGTGCCTTCTCCACGTGGTTCCTGGTTTCCCTGCAGCGCTGAAGAGAATGTTAGCAAAGAGGTAACCGGGACAGTGAAAACAGTACTCAAAGACAGGGAGAGCAAGCTCTCTCTTGGCACTTTGGATGTGGGACATACAGCGAGATGTTTGCTGCTTTTGCGTTTGGCTGTTGGGAGATTTACAGCACAAAGATATCTAGTTGATTTGAAGCAGTTCCGAGAAAGTCTAAACATAATCGCCACTTTACCCTCCTGGCACTTTCCATGTGGGAGATATAGCAGGATGTCTATTGGTTTTGAGGACAACTCAATGGACAGTGTAGGGAGAAAAGTTCCTGGCTCCTTGAATGCCGTTCCTGGAGACACTGCGATCAATGTGGGAGATATGTCAAGACGTGTGTTTGTTTTGAGGACGGCTCTCTGGAGAGTCTTAGCAAAGAGGTCACAGGGATAATCAGAGCAATTCTCAGACACACTGAGAACAAGCTCCACAATTCCCTCCTGGCACTTTCCCTGTAGGAGATACCGCAAGACGTTTCTGTACATTGGGCACAGCGCTCTGCAGGGTGTTAGCAGAGACTTTCCCGGGACAGTGAAACCCTATGTCAGAGACACTGAGAAGAAGCCCCAATGTTCCCTCCAGGCACTTTCAGTGTGGGTGCCTTCTCCACGTGGTTCCTGGTTTCCCTGCAGCGCTGAAGAGAATGTTAGCAAAGAGGTAACCGGGACAGTGAAAACAGTACTCAAAGACAGGGAGAGCAAGCTCTCTCTTGGCACTTTGGATGTGGGACATACAGCGAGATGTTTGCTGCTTTTGCGTTTGGCTGTTGGGAGATTTACAGCACAAAGATATCTAGTTGATTTGAAGCAGTTCCGAGAAAGTCTAAACATAATCGCCACTTCTCCCTCCTGGCACTTTCCATGTGGGAGATATAGCAGGATGTCTATTGGTTTTGAGGACAACTCAATGGACAGTGTAGGGAGAAAAGTTCCTGGCTCCTTGAATGCCGTTCCTGGAGACACTGCGATCAATGTGGGAGATATGTCAAGATGTGTGTTTGTTTTGAGGACGGCTCTCTGGAGAGTCTTAGCAAAGAGGTCACAGGGATAATCAGAGCAATTCTCAGAGACACTGAGAACAAGCTCGACAATTCCCTCCTGGCACTTTCCCTGTAGGAGATACCGCAAGACGTTTCTGTAGATTGGGCACAGCGCTCTGCAGGGTGTTAGCAGAGACTTTCCCGGGACAGTGAAACCCTATGTCAGAGACACTGAGAAGAAGCCCCAGTGTTCCCTCCAGGCACTTTCAGTGTGGGTGCCTTCTCCACGTGGTTCCTGGTTTCCCTGCAGCGCTGAAGAGAATGTTAGCAAAGAGGTAACCGGGACAGTGAAAACAGTACTCAAAGAGAGGGAGAGCAAGCTCTCTCTTGGCACTTTGGATGTGGGACATACAGCGAGATGTTTGCTGCTTTTGCGTTTGGCTGTTGGGAGATTTACAGCACAAAGATATCTAGTTGATTTGAAGCAGTTCCGAGAAAGTCTAAACATAATCGCCACTTCTCCCTCCTGGCACTTTCCATGTGGGAGATATAGCAGGATGTCTATTGGTTTTGAGGACAACTCAATGGACAGTGTAGGGAGAAAAGTTCCTGGCTCCTTGAATGCCGTTCCTGGAGACACTGCGATCAATGTGGGAGATATGTCAAGATGTGTGTTTGTTTTGAGGACGGCTCTCTGGAGAGTCTTAGCAAAGAGGTCACAGGGATAATCAGAGCAATTCTCAGAGACACTGAGAACAAGCTCGACAATTCCCTCCTGGCACTTTCCCTGTAGGAGATACCGCAAGACGTTTCTGTAGATTGGGCACAGCGCTCTGCAGGGTGTTAGCAGAGACTTTCCCGGGACAGTGAAACCCTATGTCAGAGACACTGAGAAGAAGCCCCAATGTTCCCTCCAGGCACTTTCAGTGTGGGTGCCTTCTCCACGTGGTTCCTGGTTTCCCTGCAGCGCTGAAGAGAATGTTAGCAAAGAGGTAACCGGGACAGTGAAAACAGTACTCAAAGACAGGGAGAGCAAGCTCTCTCTTGGCACTTTGGATGTGGGACATACAGCGAGATGTTTGCTGCTTTTGCGTTTGGCTGTTGGGAGATTTACAGCACAAAGATATCTAGTTGATTTGAAGCAGTTCCGAGAAAGTCTAAACATAATCGCCACTTCTCCCTCCTGGCACTTTCCATGTGGGAGATATAGCAGGATGTATATTGGTTTTGAGGACAACTCAATGGACAGTGTAGGGAGAAAAGTTCCTGGCTCCTTGAATGCCGTTCCTGGAGACACTGCGATCAATGTGGGAGATATGTCAAGATGTGTGTTTGTTTTGAGGACGGCTCTCTGGAGAGTCTTAGCAAAGAGGTCACAGGGATAATCAGAGCAATTCTCAGAGACACTGAGAACAAGCTCCACAATTCCCTCCTGGCACTTTCCCTGTAGGAGGTACCGCAAGACGTTTCTGTACATTGGGCACAGCGCTCTGCAGGGTGTTAGCAGAGACTTTCCCGGGACAGTGAAACCCTATGTCAGAGACACTGAGAAGAAGCCCCAATGTTCCCTCCAGGCACTTTCAGTGTGGGTGCCTTCTCCACGTGGTTCCTGGTTTCCCTGCAGCGCTGAAGAGAATGTTAGCAAAGAGGTAACCGGGACAGTGAAAACAGTACTCAAAGACAGGGAGAGCAAGCTCTCTCTTGGCACTTTGGATGTGGGACATACAGCGAGATGTTTGCTGCTTTTGCGTTTGGCTGTTGGGAGATTTACAGCACAAAGATATCTAGTTGATTTGAAGCAGTTCCGAGAAAGTCTAAACATAATCGCCACTTCTCCCTCCTGGCACTTTCCATGTGGGAGATATAGCAGGATGTCTATTGGTTTTGAGGACAACTCAATGGACAGTGTAGGGAGAAAAGTTCCTGGCTCCTTGAATGCCGTTCCTGGAGACACTGCGATCAATGTGGGAGATATGTCAAGATGTGTGTTTGTTTTGAGGACGGCTCTCTGGAGAGTCTTAGCAAAGAGGTCACAGGGATAATCAGAGCAATTCTCAGAGACACTGAGAACAAGCTCGACAATTCCCTCCTGGCACTTTCCCTGTAGGAGATACCGCAAGACGTTTCTGTAGATTGGGCACAGCGCTCTGCAGGGTGTTAGCAGAGACTTTCCCGGGACAGTGAAACCCTATGTCAGAGACACTGAGAAGAAGCCCCAGTGTTCCCTCCAGGCACTTTCAGTGTGGGTGCCTTCTCCACGTGGTTCCTGGTTTCCCTGCAGCGCTGAAGAGAATGTTAGCAAAGAGGTAACCGGGACAGTGAAAACAGTACTCAAAGACAGGGAGAGCAAGCTCTCTCTTGGCACTTTGGATGTGGGACATACAGCGAGATGTTTGCTGCTTTTGCGTTTGGCTGTTGGGAGATTTACAGCACAAAGATATCTAGTTGATTTGAAGCAGTTCCGAGAAAGTCTAAACATAATCGCCACTTCTCCCTCCTGGCACTTTCCATGTGGGAGATATAGCAGGATGTCTATTGGTTTTGAGGACAACTCAATGGACAGTGTAGGGAGAAAAGTTCCTGGCTCCTTGAATGCCGTTCCTGGAGACACTGCGATCAATGTGGGAGATATGTCAAGATGTGTGTTTGTTTTGAGGACGGCTCTCTGGAGAGTCTTAGCAAAGAGGTCACAGGGATAATCAGAGCAATTCTCAGAGACACTGAGAACAAGCTCGACAATTCCCTCCTGGCACTTTCCCTGTAGGAGATACCGCAAGACGTTTCTGTAGATTGGGCACAGCGCTCTGCAGGGTGTTAGCAGAGACTTTCCCGGGACAGTGAAACCCTATGTCAGAGACACTGAGAAGAAGCCCCAATGTTCCCTCCAGGCACTTTCAGTGTGGGTGCCTTCTCCACGTGGTTCCTGGTTTCCCTGCAGCGCTGAAGAGAATGTTAGCAAAGAGGTAACCGGGACAGTGAAAACAGTACTCAAAGACAGGGAGAGCAAGCTCTCTCTTGGCACTTTGGATGTGGGACATACAGCGAGATGTTTGCTGCTTTTGCGTTTGGCTGTTGGGAGATTTACAGCACAAAGATATCTAGTTGATTTGAAGCAGTTCCGAGAAAGTCTAAACATAATCGCCACTTCTCCCTCCTGGCACTTTCCATGTGGGAGATATAGCAGGATGTATATTGGTTTTGAGGACAACTCAATGGACAGTGTAGGGAGAAAAGTTCCTGGCTCCTTGAATGCCGTTCCTGGAGACACTGCGATCAATGTGGGAGATATGTCAAGATGTGTGTTTGTTTTGAGGACGGCTCTCTGGAGAGTCTTAGCAAAGAGGTCACAGGGATAATCAGAGCAATTCTCAGAGACACTGAGAACAAGCTCCACAATTCCCTCCTGGCACTTTCCCTGTAGGAGGTACCGCAAGACGTTTCTGTAGATTGGGCACAGCGCTCTGCAGGGTGTTAGCAGAGACTTTCCCGGGACAGTGAAACCCTATGTCAGAGACACTGAGAAGAAGCCCCAGTGTTCCCTCCAGGCACTTTCAGTGTGGGTGCCTTCTCCACGTGGTTCCTGGTTTCCCTGCAGCGCTGAAGAGAATGTTAGCAAAGAGGTAACCGGGACAGTGAAAACAGTACTCAAAGACAGGGAGAGCAAGCTCTCTCTTGGCACTTTGGATGTGGGACATACAGCGAGATGTTTGCTGCTTTTGCGTTTGGCTGTTGGGAGATTTACAGCACAAAGATATCTAGTTGATTTGAAGCAGTTCCGAGAAAGTCTAAACATAATCGCCACTTCTCCCTCCTGGCACTTTCCATGTGGGAGATATAGCAGGATGTCTATTGGTTTTGAGGACAACTCAATGGACAGTGTAGGGAGAAAAGTTCCTGGCTCCTTGAATGCCGTTCCTGGAGACACTGCGATCAATGTGGGAGATATGTCAAGATGTGTGTTTGTTTTGAGGACGGCTCTCTGGAGAGTCTTAGCAAAGAGGTCAGAGGGATAATCAGAGCAATTCTCAGAGACACTGAGAACAAGCTCGACAATTCCCTCCTGGCACTTTCCCTGTAGGAGATACCGCAAGACGTTTCTGTAGATTGGGCACAGCGCTCTGCAGGGTGTTAGCAGAGACTTTCCCGGGACAGTGAAACCCTATGTCAGAGACACTGAGAAGAAGCCCCAATGTTCCCTCCAGGCACTTTCAGTGTGGGTGCCTTCTCCACGTGGTTCCTGGTTTCCCTGCAGCGCTGAAGAGAATGTTAGCAAAGAGGTAACCGGGACAGTGAAAACAGTACTCAAAGACAGGGAGAGCAAGCTCTCTCTTGGCACTTTGGATGTGGGACATACAGCGAGATGTTTGCTGCTTTTGCGTTTGGCTGTTGGGAGATTTACAGCACAAAGATATCTAGTTGATTTGAAGCAGTTCCGAGAAAGTCTAAACATAATCGCCACTTCTCCCTCCTGGCACTTTCCATGTGGGAGATATAGCAGGATGTCTATTGGTTTTGAGGACAACTCAATGGACAGTGTAGGGAGAAAAGTTCCTGGCTCCTTGAATGCCGTTCCTGGAGACACTGCGATCAATGTGGGAGATATGTCAAGATGTGTGTTTGTTTTGAGGACGGCTCTCTGGAGAGTCTTAGCAAAGAGGTCAGAGGGATAATCAGAGCAATTCTCAGAGACACTGAGAACAAGCTCGACAATTCCCTCCTGGCACTTTCCCTGTAGGAGATACCGCAAGACGTTTCTGTAGATTGGGCACAGCGCTCTGCAGGGTGTTAGCAGAGACTTTCCCGGGACAGTGAAACCCTATGTCAGAGACACTGAGAAGAAGCCCCAGTGTTCCCTCCAGGCACTTTCAGTGTGGGTGCCTTCTCCACGTGGTTCCTGGTTTCCCTGCAGCGCTGAAGAGAATGTTAGCAAAGAGGTAACCGGGACAGTGAAAACAGTACTCAAAGACAGGGAGAGCAAGCTCTCTCTTGGCACTTTGGATGTGGGACATACAGCGAGATGTTTGCTGCTTTTGCGTTTGGCTGTTGGGAGATTTACAGCACAAAGATATCTAGTTGATTTGAAGCAGTTCCGAGAAAGTCTAAACATAATCGCCACTTCTCCCTCCTGGCACTTTCCATGTGGGAGATATAGCAGGATGTCTATTGGTTTTGAGGACAACTCAATGGACAGTGTAGGGAGAAAAGTTCCTGGCTCCTTGAATGCCGTTCCTGGAGACACTGCGATCAATGTGGGAGATATGTCAAGATGTGTGTTTGTTTTGAGGACGGCTCTCTGGAGAGTCTTAGCAAAGAGGTCACAGGGATAATCAGAGCAATTCTCAGAGACACTGAGAACAAGCTCGACAATTCCCTCCTGGCACTTTCCCTGTAGGAGATACCGCAAGACGTTTCTGTAGATTGGGCACAGCGCTCTGCAGGGTGTTAGCAGAGACTTTCCCGGGACAGTGAAACCCTATGTCAGAGACACTGAGAAGAAGCCCCAGTGTTCCCTCCAGGCACTTTCAGTGTGGGTGCCTTCTCCACGTGGTTCCTGGTTTCCCTGCAGCGCTGAAGAGAATGTTAGCAAAGAGGTAACCGGGACAGTGAAAACAGTACTCAAAGACAGGGAGAGCAAGCTCTCTCTTGGCACTTTGGATGTGGGACATACAGCGAGATGTTTGCTGCTTTTGCGTTTGGCTGTTGGGAGATTTACAGCACAAAGATATCTAGTTGATTTGAAGCAGTTCCGAGAAAGTCTAAACATAATCGCCACTTCTCCCTCCTGGCACTTTCCATGTGGGAGATATAGCAGGATGTATATTGGTTTTGAGGACAACTCAATGGACAGTGTAGGGAGAAAAGTTCCTGGCTCCTTGAATGCCGTTCCTGGAGACACTGCGATCAATGTGGGAGATATGTCAAGATGTGTGTTTGTTTTGAGGACGGCTCTCTGGAGAGTCTTAGCAAAGAGGTCACAGGGATAATCAGAGCAATTCTCAGAGACACTGAGAACAAGCTCGACAATTCCCTCCTGGCACTTTCCCTGTAGGAGATACCGCAAGACGTTTCTGTAGATTGGGCACAGCGCTCTGCAGGGTGTTAGCAGAGACTTTCCCGGGACAGTGAAACCCTATGTCAGAGACACTGAGAAGAAGCCCCAATGTTCCCTCCAGGCACTTTCAGTGTGGGTGCCTTCTCCACGTGGTTCCTGGTTTCCCTGCAGCGCTGAAGAGAATGTTAGCAAAGAGGTAACCGGGACAGTGAAAACAGTACTCAAAGACAGGGAGAGCAAGCTCTCTCTTGGCACTTTGGATGTGGGACATACAGCGAGATGTTTGCTGCTTTTGCGTTTGGCTGTTGGGAGATTTACAGCACAAAGATATCTAGTTGATTTGAAGCAGTTCCGAGAAAGTCTAAACATAATCGCCACTTCTCCCTCCTGGCACTTTCCATGTGGGAGATATAGCAGGATGTCTATTGGTTTTGAGGACAACTCAATGGACAGTGTAGGGAGAAAAGTTCCTGGCTCCTTGAATGCCGTTCCTGGAGACACTGCGATCAATGTGGGAGATATGTCAAGATGTGTGTTTGTTTTGAGGACGGCTCTCTGGAGAGTCTTAGCAAAGAGGTCACAGGGATAATCAGAGCAATTCTCAGAGACACTGAGAACAAGCTCCACAATTCCCTCCTGGCACTTTCCCTGTAGGAGGTACTGCAAGACGTTTCTGTAGATTGGGCACAGCGCTCTGCAGGGTGTTAGCAGAGACTTTCCCGGGACAGTGAAACCCTATGTCAGAGACACTGAGAAGAAGCCCCAGTGTTCCCTCCAGGCACTTTCAGTGTGGGTGCCTTCTCCACGCGGTTCCTGCTTTCCCTGCAGCGCTGAAGAGAATGTTAGCAAAGAGGTAACCGGGACAGTGAAAACAGTACTCAAAGACAGGGAGAGCAAGCTCTCTCTTGGCACTTTGGATGTGGGACATACAGCGAGATGTTTGCTGCTTTTGCGTTTGGCTGTTGGGAGATTTACAGCACAAAGATATCTAGTTGATTTGAAGCAGTTCCGAGAAAGTCTAAACATAATCGCCACTTCTCCCTCCTGGCACTTTCCATGTGGGAGATATAGCAGGATGTCTATTGGTTTTGAGGACAACTCAATGGACAGTGTAGGGAGAAAAGGTCCTGGCTCCTTGAATGCCGTTCCTGGAGACACTGCGATCAATGTGGGAGATATGTCA
Organism: Chroicocephalus ridibundus; assembly: GCF_963924245.1. Taxonomy (NCBI): domain Eukaryota; kingdom Metazoa; phylum Chordata; class Aves; order Charadriiformes; family Laridae; genus Chroicocephalus; species Chroicocephalus ridibundus. Next base: position 14,743 of record NW_026961344.1, read on the forward strand.
AGATGTGTGTTTGTTTTGAGGACGGCTCTCTGGAGAGTCTTAGCAAAGAGGTCACAGGGATAATCAGAGCAATTCTCAGAGACACTGAGAACAAGCTCGACAATTCCCTCCTGGCACTTTCCCTGTAGGAGATACCGCAAGACGTTTCTGTAGATTGGGCACAGCGCTCTGCAGGGTGTTAGCAGAGACTTTCCCGGGACAGTGAAACCCTATGTCAGAGACACTGAGAAGAAGCCCCAATGTTCCCTCCAGGCACTTTCAGTGTGGGTGCCTTCTCCACGTGGTTCCTGGTTTCCCTGCAGCGCTGAAGAGAATGTTAGCAAAGAGGTAACCGGGACAGTGAAAACAGTACTCAAAGACAGGGAGAGCAAGCTCTCTCTTGGCACTTTGGATGTGGGACATACAGCGAGATGTTTGCTGCTTTTGCGTTTGGCTGTTGGGAGATTTACAGCACAAAGATATCTAGTTGATTTGAAGCAGTTCCGAGAAAGTCTAAACATAATCGCCACTTCTCCCTCCTGGCACTTTCCATGTGGGAGATATAGCAGGATGTCTATTGGTTTTGAGGACAACTCAATGGACAGTGTAGGGAGAAAAGTTCCTGGCTCCTTGAATGCCGTTCCTGGAGACACTGCGATCAATGTGGGAGATATGTCAAGATGTGTGTTTGTTTTGAGGACGGCTCTCTGGAGAGTCTTAGCAAAGAGGTCACAGGGATAATCAGAGCAATTCTCAGAGACACTGAGAACAAGCTCCACAATTCCCTCCTGGCACTTTCCCTGTAGGAGGTACTGCAAGACGTTTCTGTAGATTGGGCACAGCGCTCTGCAGGGTGTTAGCAGAGACTTTCCCGGGACAGTGAAACCCTATGTCAGAGACACTGAGAAGAAGCCCCAGTGTTCCCTCCAGGCACTTTCAGTGTGGGTGCCTTCTCCACGCGGTTCCTGCTTTCCCTGCAGCGCTGAAGAGAATGTTAGCAAAGAGGTAACCGGGACAGTGAAAACAGTACTCAAAGACAGGGAGAGCAAGCTCTCTCTTGGCACTTTGGATGTGGGACATACAGCGAGATGTTTGCTGCTTTTGCGTTTGGCTGTTGGGAGATTTACAGCACAAAGATATCTAGTTGATTTGAAGCAGTTCCGAGAAAGTCTAAACATAATCGCCACTTCTCCCTCCTGGCACTTTCCATGTGGGAGGTATAGCAGGATGTATATTGGTTTTGAGGACAACTCAATGGACAGTGTAGGGAGAAAAGTTCCTGGCTCCTTGAATGCCGTTCCTGGAGACACTGCGATCAATGTGGGAGATATGTCAAGATGTGTGTTTGTTTTGAGGACGGCTCTCTGGAGAGTCTTAGCAAAGAGGTCAGAGGGATAATCAGAGCAATTCTCAGAGACACTGAGAACAAGCTCGACAATTCCCTCCTGGCACTTTCCCTGTAGGAGATACCGCAAGACGTTTCTGTAGATTGGGCACAGCGCTCTGCAGGGTGTTAGCAGAGACTTTCCCGGGACAGTGAAACCCTATGTCAGAGACACTGAGAAGAAGCCCCAATGTTCCCTCCAGGCACTTTCAGTGTGGGTGCCTTCTCCACGTGGTTCCTGGTTTCCCTGCAGCGCTGAAGAGAATGTTAGCAAAGAGGTAACCGGGACAGTGAAAACAGTACTCAAAGACAGGGAGAGCAAGCTCTCTCTTGGCACTTTGGATGTGGGACATACAGCGAGATGTTTGCTGCTTTTGCGTTTGGCTGTTGGGAGATTTACAGCACAAAGATATCTAGTTGATTTGAAGCAGTTCCGAGAAAGTCTAAACATAATCGCCACTTCTCCCTCCTGGCACTTTCCATGTGGGAGGTATAGCAGGATGTATATTGGTTTTGAGGACAACTCAATGGACAGTGTAGGGAGAAAAGTTCCTGGCTCCTTGAATGCCGTTCCTGGAGACACTGCGATCAATGTGGGAGATATGTCAAGATGTGTGTTTGTTTTGAGGACGGCTCTCTGGAGAGTCTTAGCAAAGAGGTCACAGGGATAATCAGAGCAATTCTCAGAGACACTGAGAACAAGCTCGACAATTCCCTCCTGGCACTTTCCCTGTAGGAGATACCGCAAGACGTTTCTGTAGATTGGGCACAGCGCTCTGCAGGGTGTTAGCAGAGACTTTCCCGGGACAGTGAAACCCTATGTCAGAGACACTGAGAAGAAGCCCCAATGTTCCCTCCAGGCACTTTCAGTGTGGGTGCCTTCTCCACGTGGTTCCTGGTTTCCCTGCAGCGCTGAAGAGAATGTTAGCAAAGAGGTAACCGGGACAGTGAAAACAGTACTCAAAGACAGGGAGAGCAAGCTCTCTCTTGGCACTTTGGATGTGGGACATACAGCGAGATGTTTGCTGCTTTTGCGTTTGGCTGTTGGGAGATTTACAGCACAAAGATATCTAGTTGATTTGAAGCAGTTCCGAGAAAGTCTAAACATAATCGCCACTTCTCCCTCCTGGCACTTTCCATGTGGGAGATATAGCAGGATGTCTATTGGTTTTGAGGACAACTCAATGGACAGTGTAGGGAGAAAAGTTCCTGGCTCCTTGAATGCCGTTCCTGGAGACACTGCGATCAATGTGGGAGATATGTCAAGATGTGTGTTTGTTTTGAGGACGGCTCTCTGGAGAGTCTTAGCAAAGAGGTCACAGGGATAATCAGAGCAATTCTCAGAGACACTGAGAACAAGCTCGACAATTCCCTCCTGGCACTTTCCCTGTAGGAGATACCGCAAGACGTTTCTGTAGATTGGGCACAGCGCTCTGCAGGGTGTTAGCAGAGACTTTCCCGGGACAGTGAAACCCTATGTCAGAGACACTGAGAAGAAGCCCCAATGTTCCCTCCAGGCACTTTCAGTGTGGGTGCCTTCTCCACGTGGTTCCTGGTTTCCCTGCAGCGCTGAAGAGAATGTTAGCAAAGAGGTAACCGGGACAGTGAAAACAGTACTCAAAGACAGGGAGAGCAAGCTCTCTCTTGGCACTTTGGATGTGGGACATACAGCGAGATGTTTGCTGCTTTTGCGTTTGGCTGTTGGGAGATTTACAGCACAAAGATATCTAGTTGATTTGAAGCAGTTCCGAGAAAGTCTAAACATAATCGCCACTTCTCCCTCCTGGCACTTTCCATGTGGGAGGTATAGCAGGATGTATACTGGTTTTGAGGACAACTCAATGGACAGTGTAGGGAGAAAAGTTCCTGGCTCCTTGAATGCCGTTCCTGGAGACACTGCGATCAATGTGGGAGATATGTCAAGATGTGTGTTTGTTTTGAGGACGGCTCTCTGGAGAGTCTTAGCAAAGAGGTCAGAGGGATAATCAGAGCAATTCTCAGAGACACTGAGAACAAGCTCGACAATTCCCTCCTGGCACTTTCCCTGTAGGAGATACCGCAAGACGTTTCTGTAGATTGGGCACAGCGCTCTGCAGGGTGTTAGCAGAGACTTTCCCGGGACAGTGAAACCCTATGTCAGAGACACTGAGAAGAAGCCCCAGTGTTCCCTCCAGGCACTTTCAGTGTGGGTGCCTTCTCCACGTGGTTCCTGGTTTCCCTGCAGCGCTGAAGAGAATGTTAGCAAAGAGGTAACCGGGACAGTGAAAACAGTACTCAAAGACAGGGAGAGCAAGCTCTCTCTTGGCACTTTGGATGTGGGACATACAGCGAGATGTTTGCTGCTTTTGCGTTTGGCTGTTGGGAGATTTACAGCACAAAGATATCTAGTTGATTTGAAGCAGTTCCGAGAAAGTCTAAACATAATCGCCACTTCTCCCTCCTGGCACTTTCCATGTGGGAGATATAGCAGGATGTATATTGGTTTTGAGGACAACTCAATGGACAGTGTAGGGAGAAAAGTTCCTGGCTCCTTGAATGCCGTTCCTGGAGACACTGCGATCAATGTGGGAGATATGTCAAGATGTGTGTTTGTTTTGAGGACGGCTCTCTGGAGAGTCTTAGCAAAGAGGTCACAGGGATAATCAGAGCAATTCTCAGAGACACTGAGAACAAGCTCGACAATTCCCTCCTGGCACTTTCCCTGTAGGAGATACCGCAAGACGTTTCTGTAGATTGGGCACAGCGCTCTGCAGGGTGTTAGCAGAGACTTTCCCGGGACAGTGAAACCCTATGTCAGAGACACTGAGAAGAAGCCCCAATGTTCCCTCCAGGCACTTTCAGTGTGGGTGCCTTCTCCACGTGGTTCCTGGTTTCCCTGCAGCGCTGAAGAGAATGTTAGCAAAGAGGTAACCGGGACAGTGAAAACAGTACTCAAAGACAGGGAGAGCAAGCTCTCTCTTGGCACTTTGGATGTGGGACATACAGCGAGATGTTTGCTGCTTTTGCGTTTGGCTGTTGGGAGATTTACAGCACAAAGATATCTAGTTGATTTGAAGCAGTTCCGAGAAAGTCTAAACATAATCGCCACTTCTCCCTCCTGGCACTTTCCATGTGGGAGATATAGCAGGATGTCTATTGGTTTTGAGGACAACTCAATGGACAGTGTAGGGAGAAAAGTTCCTGGCTCCTTGAATGCCGTTCCTGGAGACACTGCGATCAATGTGGGAGATATGTCAAGATGTGTGTTTGTTTTGAGGACGGCTCTCTGGAGAGTCTTAGCAAAGAGGTCACAGGGATAATCAGAGCAATTCTCAGAGACACTGAGAACAAGCTCGACAATTCCCTCCTGGCACTTTCCCTGTAGGAGATACCGCAAGACGTTTCTGTAGATTGGGCACAGCGCTCTGCAGGGTGTTAGCAGAGACTTTCCCGGGACAGTGAAACCCTATGTCAGAGACACTGAGAAGAAGCCCCAGTGTTCCCTCCAGGCACTTTCAGTGTGGGTGCCTTCTCCACGTGGTTCCTGGTTTCCCTGCAGCGCTGAAGAGAATGTTAGCAAAGAGGTAACCGGGACAGTGAAAACAGTACTCAAAGACAGGGAGAGCAAGCTCTCTCTTGGCACTTTGGATGTGGGACATACAGCGAGATGTTTGCTGCTTTTGCGTTTGGCTGTTGGGAGATTTACAGCACAAAGATATCTAGTTGATTTGAAGCAGTTCCGAGAAAGTCTAAACATAATCGCCACTTCTCCCTCCTGGCACTTTCCATGTGGGAGATATAGCAGGATGTCTATTGGTTTTGAGGACAACTCAATGGACAGTGTAGGGAGAAAAGTTCCTGGCTCCTTGAATGCCGTTCCTGGAGACACTGCGATCAATGTGGGAGATATGTCAAGATGTGTGTTTGTTTTGAGGACGGCTCTCTGGAGAGTCTTAGCAAAGAGGTCAGAGGGATAATCAGAGCAATTCTCAGAGACACTGAGAACAAGCTCGACAATTCCCTCCTGGCACTTTCCCTGTAGGAGATACCGCAAGACGTTTCTGTAGATTGGGCACAGCGCTCTGCAGGGTGTTAGCAGAGACTTTCCCGGGACAGTGAAACCCTATGTCAGAGACACTGAGAAGAAGCCCCAATGTTCCCTCCAGGCACTTTCAGTGTGGGTGCCTTCTCCACGTGGTTCCTGGTTTCCCTGCAGCGCTGAAGAGAATGTTAGCAAAGAGGTAACCGGGACAGTGAAAACAGTACTCAAAGACAGGGAGAGCAAGCTCTCTCTTGGCACTTTGGATGTGGGACATACAGCGAGATGTTTGCTGCTTTTGCGTTTGGCTGTTGGGAGATTTACAGCACAAAGATATCTAGTTGATTTGAAGCAGTTCCGAGAAAGTCTAAACATAATCGCCACTTCTCCCTCCTGGCACTTTCCATGTGGGAGATATAGCAGGATGTCTATTGGTTTTGAGGACAACTCAATGGACAGTGTAGGGAGAAAAGTTCCTGGCTCCTTGAATGCCGTTCCTGGAGACACTGCGATCAATGTGGGAGATATGTCAAGATGTGTGTTTGTTTTGAGGACGGCTCTCTGGAGAGTCTTAGCAAAGAGGTCACAGGGATAATCAGAGCAATTCTCAGAGACACTGAGAACAAGCTCGACAATTCCCTCCTGGCACTTTCCCTGTAGGAGATACCGCAAGACGTTTCTGTAGATTGGGCACAGCGCTCTGCAGGGTGTTAGCAGAGACTTTCCCGGGACAGTGAAACCCTATGTCAGAGACACTGAGAAGAAGCCCCAATGTTCCCTCCAGGCACTTTCAGTGTGGGTGCCTTCTCCACGTGGTTCCTGGTTTCCCTGCAGCGCTGAAGAGAATGTTAGCAAAGAGGTAACCGGGACAGTGAAAACAGTACTCAAAGACAGGGAGAGCAAGCTCTCTCTTGGCACTTTGGATGTGGGACATACAGCGAGATGTTTGCTGCTTTTGCGTTTGGCTGTTGGGAGATTTACAGCACAAAGATATCTAGTTGATTTGAAGCAGTTCCGAGAAAGTCTAAACATAATCGCCACTTCTCCCTCCTGGCACTTTCCATGTGGGAGATATAGCGGGATGTATATTGGTTTTGAGGACAACTCAATGGACAGTGTAGGGAGAAAAGTTCCTGGCTCCTTGAATGCCGTTCCTGGAGACACTGCGATCAATGTGGGAGATATGTCAAGATGTGTGTTTGTTTTGAGGACGGCTCTCTGGAGAGTCTTAGCAAAGAGGTCACAGGGATAATCAGAGCAATTCTCAGAGACACTGAGAACAAGCTCGACAATTCCCTCCTGGCACTTTCCCTGTAGGAGATACCGCAAGACGTTTCTGTAGATTGGGCACAGCGCTCTGCAGGGTGTTAGCAGAGACTTTCCCGGGACAGTGAAACCCTATGTCAGAGACACTGAGAAGAAGCCCCAATGTTCCCTCCAGGCACTTTCAGTGTGGGTGCCTTCTCCACGTGGTTCCTGGTTTCCCTGCAGCGCTGAAGAGAATGTTAGCAAAGAGGTAACCGGGACAGTGAAAACAGTACTCAAAGACAGGGAGAGCAAGCTCTCTCTTGGCACTTTGGATGTGGGACATACAGCGAGATGTTTGCTGCTTTTGCGTTTGGCTGTTGGGAGATTTACAGCACAAAGATATCTAGTTGATTTGAAGCAGTTCCGAGAAAGTCTAAACATAATCGCCACTTCTCCCTCCTGGCACTTTCCATGTGGGAGATATAGCAGGATGTATATTGGTTTTGAGGACAACTCAATGGACAGTGTAGGGAGAAAAGTTCCTGGCTCCTTGAATGCCGTTCCTGGAGACACTGCGATCAATGTGGGAGATATGTCAAGATGTGTGTTTGTTTTGAGGACGGCTCTCTGGAGAGTCTTAGCAAAGAGGTCACAGGGATAATCAGAGCAATTCTCAGAGACACTGAGAACAAGCTCCACAATTCCCTCCTGGCACTTTCCCTGTAGGAGGTACTGCAAGACGTTTCTGTAGATTGGGCACAGCGCTCTGCAGGGTGTTAGCAGAGACTTTCCCGGGACAGTGAAACCCTATGTCAGAGACACTGAGAAGAAGCCCCAGTGTTCCCTCCAGGCACTTTCAGTGTGGGTGCCTTCTCCACGTGGTTCCTGGTTTCCCTGCAGCGCTGAAGAGAATGTTAGCAAAGAGGTAACCGGGACAGTGAAAACAGTACTCAAAGACAGGGAGAGCAAGCTCTCTCTTGGCACTTTGGATGTGGGACATACAGCGAGATGTTTGCTGCTTTTGCGTTTGGCTGTTGGGAGATTTACAGCACAAAGATATCTAGTTGATTTGAAGCAGTTCCGAGAAAGTCTAAACATAATCGCCACTTCTCCCTCCTGGCACTTTCCATGTGGGAGATATAGCGGGATGTCTATTGGTTTTGAGGACAACTCAATGGACAGTGTAGGGAGAAAAGTTCCTGGCTCCTTGAATGCCGTTCCTGGAGACACTGCGATCAATGTGGGAGATATGTCAAGATGTGTGTTTGTTTTGAGGACGGCTCTCTGGAGAGTCTTAGCAAAGAGGTCACAGGGATAATCAGAGCAATTCTCAGAGACACTGAGAACAAGCTCGACAATTCCCTCCTGGCACTTTCCCTGTAGGAGATACCGCAAGACGTTTCTGTAGATTGGGCACAGCGCTCTGCAGGGTGTTAGCAGAGACTTTCCCGGGACAGTGAAACCCTATGTCAGAGACACTGAGAAGAAGCCCCAATGTTCCCTCCAGGCACTTTCAGTGTGGGTGCCTTCTCCACGTGGTTCCTGGTTTCCCTGCAGCGCTGAAGAGAATGTTAGCAAAGAGGTAACCGGGACAGTGAAAACAGTACTCAAAGACAGGGAGAGCAAGCTCTCTCTTGGCACTTTGGATGTGGGACATACAGCGAGATGTTTGCTGCTTTTGCGTTTGGCTGTTGGGAGATTTACAGCACAAAGATATCTAGTTGATTTGAAGCAGTTCCGAGAAAGTCTAAACATAATCGCCACTTCTCCCTCCTGGCACTTTCCATGTGGGAGATATAGCAGGATGTATATTGGTTTTGAGGACAACTCAATGGACAGTGTAGGGAGAAAAGTTCCTGGCTCCTTGAATGCCGTTCCTGGAGACACTGCGATCAATGTGGGAGATATGTCAAGATGTGTGTTTGTTTTGAGGACGGCTCTCTGGAGAGTCTTAGCAAAGAGGTCACAGGGATAATCAGAGCAATTCTCAGAGACACTGAGAACAAGCTCCACAATTCCCTCCTGGCACTTTCCCTGTAGGAGGTACTGCAAGACGTTTCTGTAGATTGGGCACAGCGCTCTGCAGGGTGTTAGCAGAGACTTTCCCGGGACAGTGAAACCCTATGTCAGAGACACTGAGAAGAAGCCCCAGTGTTCCCTCCAGGCACTTTCAGTGTGGGTGCCTTCTCCACGTGGTTCCTGGTTTCCCTGCAGCGCTGAAGAGAATGTTAGCAAAGAGGTAACCGGGACAGTGAAAACAGTACTCAAAGACAGGGAGAGCAAGCTCTCTCTTGGCACTTTGGATGTGGGACATACAGCGAGATGTTTGCTGCTTTTGCGTTTGGCTGTTGGGAGATTTACAGCACAAAGATATCTAGTTGATTTGAAGCAGTTCCGAGAAAGTCTAAACATAATCGCCACTTCTCCCTCCTGGCACTTTCCATGTGGGAGATATAGCAGGATGTCTATTGGTTTTGAGGACAACTCAATGGACAGTGTAGGGAGAAAAGGTCCTGGCTCCTTGAATGCCGTTCCTGGACACACTGCGATCAATGTGGGAGATATGTCAAGATGTGTGTTTGTTTTGAGGACGGCTCTCTGGAGAGTCTTAGCAAAGAGGTCACAGGGATAATCAGAGCAATTCTCAGAGACACTGAGAACAAGCTCGACAATTCCCTCCTGGCACTTTCCCTGTAGGAGATACCGCAAGACGTTTCTGTAGATTGGGCACAGCGCTCTGCAGGGTGTTAGCAGAGACTTTCCCGGGACAGTGAAACCCTATGTCAGAGACACTGAGAAGAAGCCCCAATGTTCCCTCCAGGCACTTTCAGTGTGGGTGCCTTCTCCACGTGGTTCCTGGTTTCCCTGCAGCGCTGAAGAGAATGTTAGCAAAGAGGTAACCGGGACAGTGAAAACAGTACTCAAAGACAGGGAGAGCAAGCTCTCTCTTGGCACTTTGGATGTGGGACATACAGCGAGATGTTTGCTGCTTTTGCGTTTGGCTGTTGGGAGATTTACAGCACAAAGATATCTAGTTGATTTGAAGCAGTTCCGAGAAAGTCTAAACATAATCGCCACTTCTCCCTCCTGGCACTTTCCATGTGGGAGATATAGCAGGATGTCTATTGGTTTTGAGGACAACTCAATGGACAGTGTAGGGAGAAAAGTTCCTGGCTCCTTGAATGCCGTTCCTGGAGACACTGCGATCAATGTGGGAGATATGTCAAGATGTGTGTTGGTTTTGAGGACGGCTCTCTGGAGAGTCTTAGCAAAGAGGTCACAGGGATAATCAGAGCAATTCTCAGAGACACTGAGAACAAGCTCGACAATTCCCTCCTGGCACTTTCCCTGTAGGAGATACCGCAAGACGTTTCTGTAGATTGGGCACAGCGCTCTGCAGGGTGTTAGCAGAGACTTTCCCGGGACAGTGAAACCCTATGTCAGAGACACTGAGAAGAAGCCCCAGTGTTCCCTCCAGGCACTTTCAGTGTGGGTGCCTTCTCCACGTGGTTCCTGGTTTCCCTGCAGCGCTGAAGAGAATGTTAGCAAAGAGGTAACCGGGACAGTGAAAACAGTACTCAAAGACAGGGAGAGCAAGCTCTCTCTTGGCACTTTGGATGTGGGACATACAGCGAGATGTTTGCTGCTTTTGCGTTTGGCTGTTGGGAGATTTACAGCACAAAGATATCTAGTTGATTTGAAGCAGTTCCGAGAAAGTCTAAACATAATCGCCACTTCTCCCTCCTGGCACTTTCCATGTGGGAGATATAGCGGGATGTCTATTGGTTTTGAGGACAACTCAATGGACAGTGTAGGGAGAAAAGTTCCTGGCTCCTTGAATGCCGTTCCTGGAGACACTGCGATCAATGTGGGAGATATGTCAAGATGTGTGTTTGTTTTGAGGACGGCTCTCTGGAGAGTCTTAGCAAAGAGGTCACAGGGATAATCAGAGCAATTCTCAGAGACACTGAGAACAAGCTCGACAATTCCCTCCTGGCACTTTCCCTGTAGGAGATACCGCAAGACGTTTCTGTAGATTGGGCACAGCGCTCTGCAGGGTGTTAGCAGAGACTTTCCCGGGACAGTGAAACCCTATGTCAGAGACACTGAGAAGAAGCCCCAATGTTCCCTCCAGGCACTTTCAGTGTGGGTGCCTTCTCCACGTGGTTCCTGGTTTCCCTGCAGCGCTGAAGAGAATGTTAGCAAAGAGGTAACCGGGACAGTGAAAACAGTACTCAAAGACAGGGAGAGCAAGCTCTCTCTTGGCACTTTGGATGTGGGACATACAGCGAGATGTTTGCTGCTTTTGCGTTTGGCTGTTGGGAGATTTACAGCACAAAGATATCTAGTTGATTTGAAGCAGTTCCGAGAAAGTCTAAACATAATCGCCACTTCTCCCTCCTGGCACTTTCCATGTGGGAGATATAGCAGGATGTATATTGGTTTTGAGGACAACTCAATGGACAGTGTAGGGAGAAAAGTTCCTGGCTCCTTGAATGCCGTTCCTGGAGACACTGCGATCAATGTGGGAGATATGTCAAGATGTGTGTTTGTTTTGAGGACGGCTCTCTGGAGAGTCTTAGCAAAGAGGTCACAGGGATAATCAGAGCAATTCTCAGAGACACTGAGAACAAGCTCCACAATTCCCTCCTGGCACTTTCCCTGTAGGAGGTACTGCAAGACGTTTCTGTAGATTGGGCACAGCGCTCTGCAGGGTGTTAGCAGAGACTTTCCCGGGACAGTGAAACCCTATGTCAGAGACACTGAGAAGAAGCCCCAGTGTTCCCTCCAGGCACTTTCAGTGTGGGTGCCTTCTCCACGTGGTTCCTGGTTTCCCTGCAGCGCTGAAGAGAATGTTAGCAAAGAGGTAACCGGGACAGTGAAAACAGTACTCAAAGACAGGGAGAGCAAGCTCTCTCTTGGCACTTTGGATGTGGGACATACAGCGAGATGTTTGCTGCTTTTGCGTTTGGCTGTTGGGAGATTTACAGCACAAAGATATCTAGTTGATTTGAAGCAGTTCCGAGAAAGTCTAAACATAATCGCCACTTCTCCCTCCTGGCACTTTCCATGTGGGAGATATAGCAGGATGTCTATTGGTTTTGAGGACAACTCAATGGACAGTGTAGGGAGAAAAGGTCCTGGCTCCTTGAATGCCGTTCCTGGACACACTGCGATCAATGTGGGAGATATGTCAAGATGTGTGTTTGTTTTGAGGACGGCTCTCTGGAGAGTCTTAGCAAAGAGGTCACAGGGATAATCAGAGCAATTCTCAGAGACACTGAGAACAAGCTCGACAATTCCCTCCTGGCACTTTCCCTGTAGGAGATACCGCAAGACGTTTCTGTAGATTGGGCACAGCGCTCTGCAGGGTGTTAGCAGAGACTTTCCCGGGACAGTGAAACCCTATGTCAGAGACACTGAGAAGAAGCCCCAATGTTCCCTCCAGGCACTTTCAGTGTGGGTGCCTTCTCCACGTGGTTCCTGGTTTCCCTGCAGCGCTGAAGAGAATGTTAGCAAAGAGGTAACCGGGACAGTGAAAACAGTACTCAAAGACAGGGAGAGCAAGCTCTCTCTTGGCACTTTGGATGTGGGACATACAGCGAGATGTTTGCTGCTTTTGCGTTTGGCTGTTGGGAGATTTACAGCACAAAGATATCTAGTTGATTTGAAGCAGTTCCGAGAAAGTCTAAACATAATCGCCACTTCTCCCTCCTGGCACTTTCCATGTGGGAGATATAGCAGGATGTCTATTGGTTTTGAGGACAACTCAATGGACAGTGTAGGGAGAAAAGTTCCTGGCTCCTTGAATGCCGTTCCTGGAGACACTGCGATCAATGTGGGAGATATGTCAAGATGTGTGTTGGTTTTGAGGACGGCTCTCTGGAGAGTCTTAGCAAAGAGGTCACAGGGATAATCAGAGCAATTCTCAGAGACACTGAGAACAAGCTCGACAATTCCCTCCTGGCACTTTCCCTGTAGGAGATACCGCAAGACGTTTCTGTAGATTGGGCACAGCGCTCTGCAGGGTGTTAGCAGAGACTTTCCCGGGACAGTGAAACCCTATGTCAGAGACACTGAGAAGAAGCCCCAATGTTCCCTCCAGGCACTTTCAGTGTGGGTGCCTTCTCCACGTGGTTCCTGGTTTCCCTGCAGCGCTGAAGAGAATGTTAGCAAAGAGGTAACCGGGACAGTGAAAACAGTACTCAAAGACAGGGAGAGCAAGCTCTCTCTTGGCACTTTGGATGTGGGACATACAGCGAGATGTTTGCTGCTTTTGCGTTTGGCTGTTGGGAGATTTACAGCACAAAGATATCTAGTTGATTTGAAGCAGTTCCGAGAAAGTCTAAACATAATCGCCACTTCTCCCTCCTGGCACTTTCCATGTGGGAGATATAGCAGGATGTCTATTGGTTTTGAGGACAACTCAATGGACAGTGTAGGGAGAAAAGTTCCTGGCTCCTTGAATGCCGTTCCTGGAGACACTGCGATCAATGTGGGAGATATGTCAAGATGTGTGTTTGTTTTGAGGACGGCTCTCTGGAGAGTCTTAGCAAAGAGGTCACAGGGATAATCAGAGCAATTCTCAGAGACACTGAGAACAAGCTCCACAATTCCCTCCTGGCACTTTCCCTGTAGGAGGTACTGCAAGACGTTTCTGTAGATTGGGCACAGCGCTCTGCAGGGTGTTAGCAGAGACTTTCCCGGGACAGTGAAACCCTATGTCAGAGACACTGAGAAGAAGCCCCAGTGTTCCCTCCAGGCACTTTCAGTGTGGGTGCCTTCTCCACGTGGTTCCTGGTTTCCCTGCAGCGCTGAAGAGAATGTTAGCAAAGAGGTAACCGGGACAGTGAAAACAGTACTCAAAGACAGGGAGAGCAAGCTCTCTCTTGGCACTTTGGATGTGGGACATACAGCGAGATGTTTGCTGCTTTTGCGTTTGGCTGTTGGGAGATTTACAGCACAAAGATATCTAGTTGATTTGAAGCAGTTCCGAGAAAGTCTAAACATAATCCCCACTTCTCCCTCCTGGCACTTTCCATGTGGGAGATATAGCAGGATGTCTATTGGTTTTGAGGACAACTCAATGGACAGTGTAGGGAGAAAAGTTCCTGGCTCCTTGAATGCCGTTCCTGGACACACTGCGATCAATGTGGGAGATATGTCAAGATGTGTGTTTGTTTTGAGGACGGCTCTCTGGAGAGTCTTAGCAAAGAGGTCACAGGGATAATCAGAGCAATTCTCAGAGACACTGAGAACAAGCTCGACAATTCCCTCCTGGCACTTTCCCTGTAGGAGATACCGCAAGACGTTTCTGTAGATTGGGCACAGCGCTCTGCAGGGTGTTAGCAGAGACTTTCCCGGGACAGTGAAACCCTATGTCAGAGACACTGAGAAGAAGCCCCAATGTTCCCTCCAGGCACTTTCAGTGTGGGTGCCTTCTCCACGTGGTTCCTGGTTTCCCTGCAGCGCTGAAGAGAATGTTAGCAAAGAGGTAACCGGGACAGTGAAAACAGTACTCAAAGACAGGGAGAGCAAGCTCTCTCTTGGCACTTTGGATGTGGGACATACAGCGAGATGTTTGCTGCTTTTGCGTTTGGCTGTTGGGAGATTTACAGCACAAAGATATCTAGTTGATTTGAAGCAGTTCCGAGAAAGTCTAAACATAATCGCCACTTCTCCCTCCTGGCACTTTCCATGTGGGAGATATAGCAGGATGTCTATTGGTTTTGAGGACAACTCAATGGACAGTGTAGGGAGAAAAGTTCCTGGCTCCTTGAATGCCGTTCCTGGAGACACTGCGATCAATGTGGGAGATATGTCAAGATGTGTGTTGGTTTTGAGGACGGCTCTCTGGAGAGTCTTAGCAAAGAGGTCACAGGGATAATCAGAGCAATTCTCAGAGACACTGAGAACAAGCTCGACAATTCCCTCCTGGCACTTTCCCTGTAGGAGATACCGCAAGACGTTTCTGTAGATTGGGCACAGCGCTCTGCAGGGTGTTAGCAGAGACTTTCCCGGGACAGTGAAACCCTATGTCAGAGACACTGAGAAGAAGCCCCAATGTTCCCTCCAGGCACTTTCAGTGTGGGTGCCTTCTCCACGTGGTTCCTGGTTTCCCTGCAGCGCTGAAGAGAATGTTAGCAAAGAGGTAACCGGGACAGTGAAAACAGTACTCAAAGACAGGGAGAGCAAGCTCTCTCTTGGCACTTTGGATGTGGGACATACAGCGAGATGTTTGCTGCTTTTGCGTTTGGCTGTTGGGAGATTTACAGCACAAAGATATCTAGTTGATTTGAAGCAGTTCCGAGAAAGTCTAAACATAATCGCCACTTCTCCCTCCTGGCACTTTCCATGTGGGAGATATAGCAGGATGTCTATTGGTTTTGAGGACAACTCAATGGACAGTGTAGGGAGAAAAGTTCCTGGCTCCTTGAATGCCGTTCCTGGAGACACTGCGATCAATGTGGGAGATATGTCAAGATGTGTGTTTGTTTTGAGGACGGCTCTCTGGAGAGTCTTAGCAAAGAGGTCACAGGGATAATCAGAGCAATTCTCAGAGACACTGAGAACAAGCTCCACAATTCCCTCCTGGCACTTTCCCTGTAGGAGGTACTGCAAGACGTTTCTGTAGATTGGGCACAGCGCTCTGCAGGGTGTTAGCAGAGACTTTCCCGGGACAGTGAAACCCTATGTCAGAGACACTGAGAAGAAGCCCCAGTGTTCCCTCCAGGCACTTTCAGTGTGGGTGCCTTCTCCACGTGGTTCCTGGTTTCCCTGCAGCGCTGAAGAGAATGTTAGCAAAGAGGTAACCGGGACAGTGAAAACAGTACTCAAAGACAGGGAGAGCAAGCTCTCTCTTGGCACTTTGGATGTGGGACATACAGCGAGATGTTTGCTGCTTTTGCGTTTGGCTGTTGGGAGATTTACAGCACAAAGATATCTAGTTGATTTGAAGCAGTTCCGAGAAAGTCTAAACATAATCCCCACTTCTCCCTCCTGGCACTTTCCATGTGGGAGATATAGCAGGATGTCTATTGGTTTTGAGGACAACTCAATGGACAGTGTAGGGAGAAAAGTTCCTGGCTCCTTGAATGCCGTTCCTGGAGACACTGCGATCAATGTGGGAGATATGTCAAGATGTGTGTTTGTTTTGAGGACGGCTCTCTGGAGAGTCTTAGCAAAGAGGTCACAGGGATAATCAGAGCAATTCTCAGAGACACTGAGAACAAGCTCGACAATTCCCTCCTGGCACTTTCCCTGTAGGAGATACCGCAAGACGTTTCTGTAGATTGGGCACAGCGCTCTGCAGGGTGTTAGCAGAGACTTTCCCGGGACAGTGAAACCCTATGTCAGAGACACTGAGAAGAAGCCCCAATGTTCCCTCCAGGCACTTTCAGTGTGGGTGCCTTCTCCACGTGGTTCCTGGTTTCCCTGCAGCGCTGAAGAGAATGTTAGCAAAGAGGTAACCGGGACAGTGAAAACAGTACTCAAAGACAGGGAGAGCAAGCTCTCTCTTGGCACTTTGGATGTGGGACATACAGCGAGATGTTTGCTGCTTTTGCGTTTGGCTGTTGGGAGATTTACAGCACAAAGATATCTAGTTGATTTGAAGCAGTTCCGAGAAAGTCTAAACATAATCGCCACTTCTCCCTCCTGGCACTTTCCATGTGGGAGGTATAGCAGGATGTATATTGGTTTTGAGGACAACTCAATGGACAGTGTAGGGAGAAAAGTTCCTGGCTCCTTGAATGCCGTTCCTGGAGACACTGCGATCAATGTGGGAGATATGTCAAGATGTGTGTTTGTTTTGAGGACGGCTCTCTGGAGAGTCTTAGCAAAGAGGTCAGAGGGATAATCAGAGCAATTCTCAGAGACACTGAGAACAAGCTCGACAATTCCCTCCTGGCACTTTCCCTGTAGGAGATACCGCAAGACGTTTCTGTAGATTGGGCACAGCGCTCTGCAGGGTGTTAGCAGAGACTTTCCCGGGACAGTGAAACCCTATGTCAGAGACACTGAGAAGAAGCCCCAGTGTTCCCTCCAGGCACTTTCAGTGTGGGTGCCTTCTCCACGTGGTTCCTGGTTTCCCTGCAGCGCTGAAGAGAATGTTAGCAAAGAGGTAACCGGGACAGTGAAAACAGTACTCAAAGACAGGGAGAGCAAGCTCTCTCTTGGCACTTTGGATGTGGGACATACAGCGAGATGTTTGCTGCTTTTGCGTTTGGCTGTTGGGAGATTTACAGCACAAAGATATCTAGTTGATTTGAAGCAGTTCCGAGAAAGTCTAAACATAATCGCCACTTCTCCCTCCTGGCACTTTCCATGTGGGAGATATAGCGGGATGTATATTGGTTTTGAGGACAACTCAATGGACAGTGTAGGGAGAAAAGTTCCTGGCTCCTTGAATGCCGTTCCTGGAGACACTGCGATCAATGTGGGAGATATGTCAAGATGTGTGTTTGTTTTGAGGACGGCTCTCTGGAGAGTCTTAGCAAAGAGGTCACAGGGATAATCAGAGCAATTCTCAGAGACACTGAGAACAAGCTCGACAATTCCCTCCTGGCACTTTCCCTGTAGGAGATACCGCAAGACGTTTCTGTAGATTGGGCACAGCGCTCTGCAGGGTGTTAGCAGAGACTTTCCCGGGACAGTGAAACCCTATGTCAGAGACACTGAGAAGAAGCCCCAATGTTCCCTCCAGGCACTTTCAGTGTGGGTGCCTTCTCCACGTGGTTCCTGGTTTCCCTGCAGCGCTGAAGAGAATGTTAGCAAAGAGGTAACCGGGACAGTGAAAACAGTACTCAAAGACAGGGAGAGCAAGCTCTCTCTTGGCACTTTGGATGTGGGACATACAGCGAGATGTTTGCTGCTTTTGCGTTTGGCTGTTGGGAGATTTACAGCACAAAGATATCTAGTTGATTTGAAGCAGTTCCGAGAAAGTCTAAACATAATCGCCACTTCTCCCTCCTGGCACTTTCCATGTGGGAGATATAGCAGGATGTATATTGGTTTTGAGGACAACTCAATGGACAGTGTAGGGAGAAAAGTTCCTGGCTCCTTGAATGCCGTTCCTGGAGACACTGCGATCAATGTGGGAGATATGTCAAGATGTGTGTTTGTTTTGAGGACGGCTCTCTGGAGAGTCTTAGCAAAGAGGTCACAGGGATAATCAGAGCAATTCTCAGAGACACTGAGAACAAGCTCCACAATTCCCTCCTGGCACTTTCCCTGTAGGAGGTACTGCAAGACGTTTCTGTAGATTGGGCACAGCGCTCTGCAGGGTGTTAGCAGAGACTTTCCCGGGACAGTGAAACCCTATGTCAGAGACACTGAGAAGAAGCCCCAGTGTTCCCTCCAGGCACTTTCAGTGTGGGTGCCTTCTCCACGTGGTTCCTGGTTTCCCTGCAGCGCTGAAGAGAATGTTAGCAAAGAGGTAACCGGGACAGTGAAAACAGTACTCAAAGACAGGGAGAGCAAGCTCTCTCTTGGCACTTTGGATGTGGGACATACAGCGAGATGTTTGCTGCTTTTGCGTTTGGCTGTTGGGAGATTTACAGCACAAAGATATCTAGTTGATTTGAAGCAGTTCCGAGAAAGTCTAAACATAATCGCCACTTCTCCCTCCTGGCACTTTCCATGTGGGAGATATAGCAGGATGTCTATTGGTTTTGAGGACAACTCAATGGACAGTGTAGGGAGAAAAGGTCCTGGCTCCTTGAATGCCGTTCCTGGAGACACTGCGATCAATGTGGGAGATATGTCAAGATGTGTGTTTGTTTTGAGGACGGCTCTCTGGAGAGTCTTAGCAAAGAGGTCACAGGGATAATCAGAGCAATTCTCAGAGACACTGAGAACAAGCTCGACAATTCCCTCCTGGCACTTTCCCTGTAGGAGATACCGCAAGACGTTTCTGTAGATTGGGCACAGCGCTCTGCAGGGTGTTAGCAGAGACTTTCCCGGGACAGTGAAACCCTATGTCAGAGACACTGAGAAGAAGCCCCAATGTTCCCTCCAGGCACTTTCAGTGTGGGTGCCTTCTCCACGTGGTTCCTGGTTTCCCTGCAGCGCTGAAGAGAATGTTAGCAAAGAGGTAACCGGGACAGTGAAAACAGTACTCAAAGACAGGGAGAGCAAGCTCTCTCTTGGCACTTTGGATGTGGGACATACAGCGAGATGTTTGCTGCTTTTGCGTTTGGCTGTTGGGAGATTTACAGCACAAAGATATCTAGTTGATTTGAAGCAGTTCCGAGAAAGTCTAAACATAATCGCCACTTCTCCCTCCTGGCACTTTCCATGTGGGAGATATAGCAGGATGTCTATTGGTTTTGAGGACAACTCAATGGACAGTGTAGGGAGAAAAGTTCCTGGCTCCTTGAATGCCGTTCCTGGAGACACTGCGATCAATGTGGGAGATATGTCAAGATGTGTGTTGGTTTTGAGGACGGCTCTCTGGAGAGTCTTAGCAAAGAGGTCACAGGGATAATCAGAGCAATTCTCAGAGACACTGAGAACAAGCTCGACAATTCCCTCCTGGCACTTTCCCTGTAGGAGATACCGCAAGACGTTTCTGTAGATTGGGCACAGCGCTCTGCAGGGTGTTAGCAGAGACTTTCCCGGGACAGTGAAACCCTATGTCAGAGACACTGAGAAGAAGCCCCAATGTTCCCTCCAGGCACTTTCAGTGTGGGTGCCTTCTCCACGTGGTTCCTGGTTTCCCTGCAGCGCTGAAGAGAATGTTAGCAAAGAGGTAACCGGGACAGTGAAAACAGTACTCAAAGACAGGGAGAGCAAGCTCTCTCTTGGCACTTTGGATGTGGGACATACAGCGAGATGTTTGCTGCTTTTGCGTTTGGCTGTTGGGAGATTTACAGCACAAAGATATCTAGTTGATTTGAAGCAGTTCCGAGAAAGTCTAAACATAATCGCCACTTCTCCCTCCTGGCACTTTCCATGTGGGAGATATAGCAGGATGTCTATTGGTTTTGAGGACAACTCAATGGACAGTGTAGGGAGAAAAGTTCCTGGCTCCTTGAATGCCGTTCCTGGAGACACTGCGATCAATGTGGGAGATATGTCAAGATGTGTGTTTGTTTTGAGGACGGCTCTCTGGAGAGTCTTAGCAAAGAGGTCACAGGGATAATCAGAGCAATTCTCAGAGACACTGAGAACAAGCTCCACAATTCCCTCCTGGCACTTTCCCTGTAGGAGGTACTGCAAGACGTTTCTGTAGATTGGGCACAGCGCTCTGCAGGGTGTTAGCAGAGACTTTCCCGGGACAGTGAAACCCTATGTCAGAGACACTGAGAAGAAGCCCCAGTGTTCCCTCCAGGCACTTTCAGTGTGGGTGCCTTCTCCACGTGGTTCCTGGTTTCCCTGCAGCGCTGAAGAGAATGTTAGCAAAGAGGTAACCGGGACAGTGAAAACAGTACTCAAAGACAGGGAGAGCAAGCTCTCTCTTGGCACTTTGGATGTGGGACATACAGCGAGATGTTTGCTGCTTTTGCGTTTGGCTGTTGGGAGATTTACAGCACAAAGATATCTAGTTGATTTGAAGCAGTTCCGAGAAAGTCTAAACATAATCCCCACTTCTCCCTCCTGGCACTTTCCATGTGGGAGATATAGCAGGATGTCTATTGGTTTTGAGGACAACTCAATGGACAGTGTAGGGAGAAAAGTTCCTGGCTCCTTGAATGCCGTTCCTGGAGACACTGCGATCAATGTGGGAGATATGTCAAGATGTGTGTTTGTTTTGAGGACGGCTCTCTGGAGAGTCTTAGCAAAGAGGTCACAGGGATAATCAGAGCAATTCTCAGAGACACTGAGAACAAGCTCGACAATTCCCTCCTGGCACTTTCCCTGTAGGAGATACCGCAAGACGTTTCTGTAGATTGGGCACAGCGCTCTGCAGGGTGTTAGCAGAGACTTTCCCGGGACAGTGAAACCCTATGTCAGAGACACTGAGAAGAAGCCCCAATGTTCCCTCCAGGCACTTTCAGTGTGGGTGCCTTCTCCACGTGGTTCCTGGTTTCCCTGCAGCGCTGAAGAGAATGTTAGCAAAGAGGTAACCGGGACAGTGAAAACAGTACTCAAAGACAGGGAGAGCAAGCTCTCTCTTGGCACTTTGGATGTGGGACATACAGCGAGATGTTTGCTGCTTTTGCGTTTGGCTGTTGGGAGATTTACAGCACAAAGATATCTAGTTGATTTGAAGCAGTTCCGAGAAAGTCTAAACATAATCGCCACTTCTCCCTCCTGGCACTTTCCATGTGGGAGGTATAGCAGGATGTATATTGGTTTTGAGGACAACTCAATGGACAGTGTAGGGAGAAAAGTTCCTGGCTCCTTGAATGCCGTTCCTGGAGACACTGCGATCAATGTGGGAGATATGTCAAGATGTGTGTTTGTTTTGAGGACGGCTCTCTGGAGAGTCTTAGCAAAGAGGTCAGAGGGATAATCAGAGCAATTCTCAGAGACACTGAGAACAAGCTCGACAATTCCCTCCTGGCACTTTCCCTGTAGGAGATACCGCAAGACGTTTCTGTAGATTGGGCACAGCGCTCTGCAGGGTGTTAGCAGAGACTTTCCCGGGACAGTGAAACCCTATGTCAGAGACACTGAGAAGAAGCCCCAGTGTTCCCTCCAGGCACTTTCAGTGTGGGTGCCTTCTCCACGTGGTTCCTGGTTTCCCTGCAGCGCTGAAGAGAATGTTAGCAAAGAGGTAACCGGGACAGTGAAAACAGTACTCAAAGACAGGGAGAGCAAGCTCTCTCTTGGCACTTTGGATGTGGGACATACAGCGAGATGTTTGCTGCTTTTGCGTTTGGCTGTTGGGAGATTTACAGCACAAAGATATCTAGTTGATTTGAAGCAGTTCCGAGAAAGTCTAAACATAATCGCCACTTCTCCCTCCTGGCACTTTCCATGTGGGAGATATAGCAGGATGTATATTGGTTTTGAGGACAACTCAATGGACAGTGTAGGGAGAAAAGTTCCTGGCTCCTTGAATGCCGTTCCTGGAGACACTGCGATCAATGTGGGAGATATGTCAAGATGTGTGTTTGTTTTGAGGACGGCTCTCTGGAGAGTCTTAGCAAAGAGGTCACAGGGATAATCAGAGCAATTCTCAGAGACACTGAGAACAAGCTCGACAATTCCCTCCTGGCACTTTCCCTGTAGGAGATACCGCAAGACGTTTCTGTAGATTGGGCACAGCGCTCTGCAGGGTGTTAGCAGAGACTTTCCCGGGACAGTGAAACCCTATGTCAGAGACACTGAGAAGAAGCCCCAATGTTCCCTCCAGGCACTTTCAGTGTGGGTGCCTTCTCCACGTGGTTCCTGGTTTCCCTGCAGCGCTGAAGAGAATGTTAGCAAAGAGGTAACCGGGACAGTGAAAACAGTACTCAAAGACAGGGAGAGCAAGCTCTCTCTTGGCACTTTGGATGTGGGACATACAGCGAGATGTTTGCTGCTTTTGCGTTTGGCTGTTGGGAGATTTACAGCACAAAGATATCTAGTTGATTTGAAGCAGTTCCGAGAAAGTCTAAACATAATCGCCACTTCTCCCTCCTGGCACTTTCCATGTGGGAGGTATAGCAGGATGTATATTGGTTTTGAGGACAACTCAATGGACAGTGTAGGGAGAAAAGTTCCTGGCTCCTTGAATGCCGTTCCTGGAGACACTGCGATCAATGTGGGAGATATGTCAAGATGTGTGTTTGTTTTGAGGACGGCTCTCTGGAGAGTCTTAGCAAAGAGGTCAGAGGGATAATCAGAGCAATTCTCAGAGACACTGAGAACAAGCTCGACAATTCCCTCCTGGCACTTTCCCTGTAGGAGATACCGCAAGACGTTTCTGTAGATTGGGCACAGCGCTCTGCAGGGTGTTAGCAGAGACTTTCCCGGGACAGTGAAACCCTATGTCAGAGACACTGAGAAGAAGCCCCAGTGTTCCCTCCAGGCACTTTCAGTGTGGGTGCCTTCTCCACGTGGTTCCTGGTTTCCCTGCAGCGCTGAAGAGAATGTTAGCAAAGAGGTAACCGGGACAGTGAAAACAGTACTCAAAGACAGGGAGAGCAAGCTCTCTCTTGGCACTTTGGATGTGGGACATACAGCGAGATGTTTGCTGCTTTTGCGTTTGGCTGTTGGGAGATTTACAGCACAAAGATATCTAGTTGATTTGAAGCAGTTCCGAGAAAGTCTAAACATAATCGCCACTTCTCCCTCCTGGCACTTTCCATGTGGGAGATATAGCAGGATGTATATTGGTTTTGAAGACAACTCAATGGACAGTGTAGGGAGAAAAGTTCCTGGCTCCTTGAATGCCGTTCCTGGAGACACTGCGATCAATGTGGGAGATATGTCAAGATGTGTGTTTGTTTTGAGGACGGCTCTCTGGAGAGTCTTAGCAAAGAGGTCACAGGGATAATCAGAGCAATTCTCAGAGACACTGAGAACAAGCTCCACAATTCCCTCCTGGCACTTTCCCTGTAGGAGATACCGCAAGACGTTTCTGTAGATTGGGCACAGCGCTCTGCAGGGTGTTAGCAGAGACTTTCCCGGGACAGTGAAACCCTATGTCAGAGACACTGAGAAGAAGCCCCAGTGTTCCCTCCAGGCACTTTCAGTGTGGGTGCCTTCTCCACGTGGTTCCTGGTTTCCCTGCAGCGCTGAAGAGAATGTTAGCAAAGAGGTAACCGGGACAGTGAAAACAGTACTCAAAGACAGGGAGAGCAAGCTCTCTCTTGGCACTTTGGATGTGGGACATACAGCGAGATGTTTGCTGCTTTTGCGTTTGGCTGTTGGGAGATTTACAGCACAAAGATATCTAGTTGATTTGAAGCAGTTCCGAGAAAGTCTAAACATAATCGCCACTTCTCCCTCCTGGCACTTTCCATGTGGGAGATATAGCAGGATGTCTATTGGTTTTGAGGACAACTCAATGGACAGTGTAGGGAGAAAAGTTCCTGGCTCCTTGAATGCCGTTCCTGGAGACACTGCGATCAATGTGGGAGATATGTCAAGATGTGTGTTTGTTTTGAGGACGGCTCTCTGGAGAGTCTTAGCAAAGAGGTCACAGGGATAATCAGAGCAATTCTCAGAGACACTGAGAACAAGCTCGACAATTCCCTCCTGGCACTTTCCCTGTAGGAGATACCGCAAGACGTTTCTGTAGATTGGGCACAGCGCTCTGCAGGGTGTTAGCAGAGACTTTCCCGGGACAGTGAAACCCTATGTCAGAGACACTGAGAAGAAGCCCCAGTGTTCCCTCCAGGCACTTTCAGTGTGGGTGCCTTCTCCACGTGGTTCCTGGTTTCCCTGCAGCGCTGAAGAGAATGTTAGCAAAGAGGTAACCGGGACAGTGAAAACAGTACTCAAAGACAGGGAGAGCAAGCTCTCTCTTGGCACTTTGGATGTGGGACATACAGCGAGATGTTTGCTGCTTTTGCGTTTGGCTGTTGGGAGATTTACAGCACAAAGATATCTAGTTGATTTGAAGCAGTTCCGAGAAAGTCTAAACATAATCGCCACTTCTCCCTCCTGGCACTTTCCATGTGGGAGGTATAGCAGGATGTCTATTGGTTTTGAGGACAACTCAATGGACAGTGTAGGGAGAAAAGTTCCTGGCTCCTTGAATGCCGTTCCTGGAGACACTGCGATCAATGTGGGAGATATGTCAAGATGTGTGTTTGTTTTGAGGACGGCTCTCTGGAGAGTCTTAGCAAAGAGGTCACAGGGATAATCACAGCAATTCTCAGAGACACTGAGAACAAGCTCCACAATTCCCTCCTGGCACTTTCCCTGTAGGAGGTACCGCAAGACGTTTCTGTAGATTGGGCACAGCGCTCTGCAGGGTGTTAGCAGAGACTTTCCCGGGACAGTGAAACCCTATGTCAGAGACACTGAGAAGAAGCCCCAATGTTCCCTCCAGGCACTTTCAGTGTGGGTGCCTTCTCCACGTGGTTCCTGGTTTCCCTGCAGCGCTGAAGAGAATGTTAGCAAAGAGGTAACCGGGACAGTGAAAACAGTACTCAAAGACAGGGAGAGCAAGCTCTCTCTTGGCACTTTGGATGTGGGACATACAGCGAGATGTTTGCTGCTTTTGCGTTTGGCTGTTGGGAGATTTACAGCACAAAGATATCTAGTTGATTTGAAGCAGTTCCGAGAAAGTCTAAACATAATCGCCACTTCTCCCTCCTGGCACTTTCCATGTGGGAGATATAGCAGGATGTCTATTGGTTTTGAGGACAACTCAATGGACAGTGTAGGGAGAAAAGTTCCTGGCTCCTTGAATGCCGTTCCTGGAGACACTGCGATCAATGTGGGAGATATGTCAAGATGTGTGTTTGTTTTGAGGACGGCTCTCTGGAGAGTCTTAGCAAAGAGGTCAGAGGGATAATCAGAGCAATTCTCAGAGACACTGAGAACAAGCTCGACAATTCCCTCCTGGCACTTTCCCTGTAGGAGATACCGCAAGACGTTTCTGTAGATTGGGCACAGCGCTCTGCAGGGTGTTAGCAGAGACTTTCCCGGGACAGTGAAACCCTATGTCAGAGACACTGAGAAGAAGCCCCAGTGTTCCCTCCAGGCACTTTCAGTGTGGGTGCCTTCTCCACGTGGTTCCTGGTTTCCCTGCAGCGCTGAAGAGAATGTTAGCAAAGAGGTAACCGGGACAGTGAAAACAGTACTCAAAGACAGGGAGAGCAAGCTCTCTCTTGGCACTTTGGATGTGGGACATACAGCGAGATGTTTGCTGCTTTTGCGTTTGGCTGTTGGGAGATTTACAGCACAAAGATATCTAGTTGATTTGAAGCAGTTCCGAGAAAGTCTAAACATAATCGCCACTTCTCCCTCCTGGCACTTTCCATGTGGGAGATATAGCAGGATGTATATTGGTTTTGAGGACAACTCAATGGACAGTGTAGGGAGAAAAGTTCCTGGCTCCTTGAATGCCGTTCCTGGAGACACTGCGATCAATGTGGGAGATATGTCAAGATGTGTGTTTGTTTTGAGGACGGCTCTCTGGAGAGTCTTAGCAAAGAGGTCACAGGGATAATCAGAGCAATTCTCAGAGACACTGAGAACAAGCTCGACAATTCCCTCCTGGCACTTTCCCTGTAGGAGATACCGCAAGACGTTTCTGTAGATTGGGCACAGCGCTCTGCAGGGTGTTAGCAGAGACTTTCCCGGGACAGTGAAACCCTATGTCAGAGACACTGAGAAGAAGCCCCAATGTTCCCTCCAGGCACTTTCAGTGTGGGTGCCTTCTCCACGTGGTTCCTGGTTTCCCTGCAGCGCTGAAGAGAATGTTAGCAAAGAGGTAACCGGGACAGTGAAAACAGTACTCAAAGACAGGGAGAGCAAGCTCTCTCTTGGCACTTTGGATGTGGGACATACAGCGAGATGTTTGCTGCTTTTGCGTTTGGCTGTTGGGAGATTTACAGCACAAAGATATCTAGTTGATTTGAAGCAGTTCCGAGAAAGTCTAAACATAATCGCCACTTCTCCCTCCTGGCACTTTCCATGTGGGAGATATAGCAGGATGTCTATTGGTTTTGAGGACAACTCAATGGACAGTGTAGGGAGAAAAGTTCCTGGCTCCTTGAATGCCGTTCCTGGAGACACTGCGATCAATGTGGGAGATATGTCAAGATGTGTGTTTGTTTTGAGGACGGCTCTCTGGAGAGTCTTAGCAAAGAGGTCACAGGGATAATCAGAGCAATTCTCAGAGACACTGAGAACAAGCTCGACAATTCCCTCCTGGCACTTTCCCTGTAGGAGATACCGCAAGACGTTTCTGTAGATTGGGCACAGCGCTCTGCAGGGTGTTAGCAGAGACTTTCCCGGGACAGTGAAACCCTATGTCAGAGACACTGAGAAGAAGCCCCAGTGTTCCCTCCAGGCACTTTCAGTGTGGGTGCCTTCTCCACGTGGTTCCTGGTTTCCCTGCAGCGCTGAAGAGAATGTTAGCAAAGAGGTAACCGGGACAGTGAAAACAGTACTCAAAGACAGGGAGAGCAAGCTCTCTCTTGGCACTTTGGATGTGGGACATACAGCGAGATGTTTGCTGCTTTTGTGTTTGGCTGTTGGGAGATTTACAGCACAAAGATATCTAGTTGATTTGAAGCAGTTCCGAGAAAGTCTAAACATAATCGCCACTTCTCCCTCCTGGCACTTTCCATGTGGGAGATATAGCAGGATGTCTATTGGTTTTGAGGACAACTCAATGGACAGTGTAGGGAGAAAAGTTCCTGGCTCCTTGAATGCCGTTCCTGGAGACACTGCGATCAATGTGGGAGATATGTCAAGATGTGTGTTTGTTTTGAGGACGGCTCTCTGGAGAGTCTTAGCAAAGAGGTCACAGGGATAATCAGAGCAATTCTCAGAGACACTGAGAACAAGCTCGACAATTCCCTCCTGGCACTTTCCCTGTAGGAGATACCGCAAGACGTTTCTGTAGATTGGGCACAGCGCTCTGCAGGGTGTTAGCAGAGACTTTCCCGGGACAGTGAAACCCTATGTCAGAGACACTGAGAAGAAGCCCCAGTGTTCCCTCCAGGCACTTTCAGTGTGGGTGCCTTCTCCACGTGGTTCCTGGTTTCCCTGCAGCGCTGAAGAGAATGTTAGCAAAGAGGTAACCGGGACAGTGAAAACAGTACTCAAAGACAGGGAGAGCAAGCTCTCTCTTGGCACTTTGGATGTGGGACATACAGCGAGATGTTTGCTGCTTTTGCGTTTGGCTGTTGGGAGATTTACAGCACAAAGATATCTAGTTGATTTGAAGCAGTTCCGAGAAAGTCTAAACATAATCGCCACTTCTCCCTCCTGGCACTTTCCATGTGGGAGATATAGCAGGATGTCTATTGGTTTTGAGGACAACTCAATGGAGAGTGTAGGGAGAAAAGTTCCTGGCTCCTTGAATGCCGTTTCTGGAGACACTGCGATCAATGTGGGAGATATGTCAAGATGTGTGTTTGTTTTGAGGACGGCTCTCTGGAGAGTCTTAGCAAAGAGGTCACAGGGATAATCAGAGCAATTCTCAGAGACACTGAGAACAAGCTCGACAATTCCCTCCTGGCACTTTCCCTGTAGGAGATACCGCAAGACGTTTCTGTAGATTGGGCACAGCGCTCTGCAGGGTGTTAGCAGAGACTTTCCCGGGACAGTGAAACCCTATGTCAGAGACACTGAGAAGAAGCCCCAATGTTCCCTCCAGGCACTTTCAGTGTGGGTGCCTTCTCCACGTGGTTCCTGGTTTCCCTGCAGCGCTGAAGAGAATGTTAGCAAAGAGGTAACCGGGACAGTGAAAACAGTACTCAAAGACAGGGAGAGCAAGCTCTCTCTTGGCACTTTGGATGTGGGACATACAGCGAGATGTTTGCTGCTTTTGCGTTTGGCTGTTGGGAGATTTACAGCACAAAGATATCTAGTTGATTTGAAGCAGTTCCGAGAAAGTCTAAACATAATCGCCACTTCTCCCTCCTGGCACTTTCCATGTGGGAGGTATAGCAGGATGTCTATTGGTTTTGAGGACAACTCAATGGACAGTGTAGGGAGAAAAGTTCCTGGCTCCTTGAATGCCGTTCCTGGAGACACTGCGATCAATGTGGGAGATATGTCAAGATGTGTGTTTGTTTTGAGGACGGCTCTCTGGAGAGTCTTAGCAAAGAGGTCACAGGGATAATCAGAGCAATTCTCAGAGACACTGAGAACAAGCTCGACAATTCCCTCCTGGCACTTTCCCTGTAGGAGATACCGCAAGACGTTTCTGTAGATTGGGCACAGCGCTCTGCAGGGTGTTAGCAGAGACTTTCCCGGGACAGTGAAACCCTATGTCAGAGACACTGAGAAGAAGCCCCAATGTTCCCTCCAGGCACTTTCAGTGTGGGTGCCTTCTCCACGTGGTTCCTGGTTTCCCTGCAGCGCTGAAGAGAATGTTAGCAAAGAGGTAACCGGGACAGTGAAAACAGTACTCAAAGACAGGGAGAGCAAGCTCTCTCTTGGCACTTTGGATGTGGGACATACAGCGAGATGTTTGCTGCTTTTGCGTTTGGCTGTTGGGAGATTTACAGCACAAAGATATCTAGTTGATTTGAAGCAGTTCCGAGAAAGTCTAAACATAATCGCCACTTCTCCCTCCTGGCACTTTCCATGTGGGAGATATAGCAGGATGTCTATTGGTTTTGAGGACAACTCAATGGACAGTGTAGGGAGAAAAGTTCCTGGCTCCTTGAATGCCGTTCCTGGAGACACTGCGATCAATGTGGGAGATATGTCAAGATGTGTGTTTGTTTTGAGGACGGCTCTCTGGAGAGTCTTAGCAAAGAGGTCACAGGGATAATCAGAGCAATTCTCAGAGACACTGAGAACAAGCTCGACAATTCCCTCCTGGCACTTTCCCTGTAGGAGATACCGCAAGACGTTTCTGTAGATTGGGCACAGCGCTCTGCAGGGTGTTAGCAGAGACTTTCCCGGGACAGTGAAACCCTATGTCAGAGACACTGAGAAGAAGCCCCAGTGTTCCCTCCAGGCACTTTCAGTGTGGGTGCCTTCTCCACGTGGTTCCTGGTTTCCCTGCAGCGCTGAAGAGAATGTTAGCAAAGAGGTAACCGGGACAGTGAAAACAGTACTCAAAGACAGGGAGAGCAAGCTCTCTCTTGGCACTTTGGATGTGGGACATACAGCGAGATGTTTGCTGCTTTTGTGTTTGGCTGTTGGGAGATTTACAGCACAAAGATATCTAGTTGATTTGAAGCAGTTCCGAGAAAGTCTAAACATAATCGCCACTTCTCCCTCCTGGCACTTTCCATGTGGGAGATATAGCAGGATGTCTATTGGTTTTGAGGACAACTCAATGGACAGTGTAGGGAGAAAAGTTCCTGGCTCCTTGAATGCCGTTCCTGGAGACACTGCGATCAATGTGGGAGATATGTCAAGATGTGTGTTTGTTTTGAGGACGGCTCTCTGGAGAGTCTTAGCAAAGAGGTCACAGGGATAATCAGAGCAATTCTCAGAGACACTGAGAACAAGCTCGACAATTCCCTCCTGGCACTTTCCCTGTAGGAGATACCGCAAGACGTTTCTGTAGATTGGGCACAGCGCTCTGCAGGGTGTTAGCAGAGACTTTCCCGGGACAGTGAAACCCTATGTCAGAGACACTGAGAAGAAGCCCCAGTGTTCCCTCCAGGCACTTTCAGTGTGGGTGCCTTCTCCACGTGGTTCCTGGTTTCCCTGCAGCGCTGAAGAGAATGTTAGCAAAGAGGTAACCGGGACAGTGAAAACAGTACTCAAAGACAGGGAGAGCAAGCTCTCTCTTGGCACTTTGGATGTGGGACATACAGCGAGATGTTTGCTGCTTTTGCGTTTGGCTGTTGGGAGATTTACAGCACAAAGATATCTAGTTGATTTGAAGCAGTTCCGAGAAAGTCTAAACATAATCGCCACTTCTCCCTCCTGGCACTTTCCATGTGGGAGATATAGCAGGATGTCTATTGGTTTTGAGGACAACTCAATGGACAGTGTAGGGAGAAAAGTTCCTGGCTCCTTGAATGCCGTTTCTGGAGACACTGCGATCAATGTGGGAGATATGTCAAGATGTGTGTTTGTTTTGAGGACGGCTCTCTGGAGAGTCTTAGCAAAGAGGTCACAGGGATAATCAGAGCAATTCTCAGAGACACTGAGAACAAGCTCGACAATTCCCTCCTGGCACTTTCCCTGTAGGAGATACCGCAAGACGTTTCTGTAGATTGGGCACAGCGCTCTGCAGGGTGTTAGCAGAGACTTTCCCGGGACAGTGAAACCCTATGTCAGAGACACTGAGAAGAAGCCCCAATGTTCCCTCCAGGCACTTTCAGTGTGGGTGCCTTCTCCACGTGGTTCCTGGTTTCCCTGCAGCGCTGAAGAGAATGTTAGCAAAGAGGTAACCGGGACAGTGAAAACAGTACTCAAAGACAGGGAGAGCAAGCTCTCTCTTGGCACTTTGGATGTGGGACATACAGCGAGATGTTTGCTGCTTTTGCGTTTGGCTGTTGGGAGATTTACAGCACAAAGATATCTAGTTGATTTGAAGCAGTTCCGAGAAAGTCTAAACATAATCGCCACTTCTCCCTCCTGGCACTTTCCATGTGGGAGATATAGCAGGATGTCTATTGGTTTTGAGGACAACTCAATGGACAGTGTAGGGAGAAAAGTTCCTGGCTCCTTGAATGCCGTTCCTGGAGACACTGCGATCAATGTGGGAGATATGTCAAGATGTGTGTTTGTTTTGAGGACGGCTCTCTGGAGAGTCTTAGCAAAGAGGTCACAGGGATGATCAGAGCAATTCTCAGAGACACTGAGAACAAGCTCGACAATTCCCTCCTGGCACTTTCCCTGTAGGAGATACCGCAAGACGTTTCTGTAGATTGGGCACAGCGCTCTGCAGGGTGTTAGCAGAGACTTTCCCGG
The DNA here is from genome assembly GCF_963924245.1 of Chroicocephalus ridibundus. Taxonomy (NCBI): domain Eukaryota; kingdom Metazoa; phylum Chordata; class Aves; order Charadriiformes; family Laridae; genus Chroicocephalus; species Chroicocephalus ridibundus. The sequence continues at coordinate 45,819 of NW_026961344.1, forward strand.
GACAGTGAAACCCTATGTCAGAGACACTGAGAAGAAGCCCCAATGTTCCCTCCAGGCACTTTCAGTGTGGGTGCCTTCTCCACGTGGTTCCTGGTTTCCCTGCAGCGCTGAAGAGAATGTTAGCAAAGAGGTAACCGGGACAGTGAAAACAGTACTCAAAGACAGGGAGAGCAAGCTCTCTCTTGGCACTTTGGATGTGGGACATACAGCGAGATGTTTGCTGCTTTTGCGTTTGGCTGTTGGGAGATTTACAGCACAAAGATATCTAGTTGATTTGAAGCAGTTCCGAGAAAGTCTAAACATAATCGCCACTTCTCCCTCCTGGCACTTTCCATGTGGGAGATCTAGCAGGATGTCTATTGGTTTTGAGGACAACTCAATGGACAGTGTAGGGAGAAAAGTTCCTGGCTCCTTGAATGCCGTTCCTGGAGACACTGCGATCAATGTGGGAGATATGTCAAGATGTGTGTTTGTTTTGAGGACGGCTCTCTGGAGAGTCTTAGCAAAGAGGTCAGAGGGATAATCAGAGCAATTCTCAGAGACACTGAGAACAAGCTCGACAATTCCCTCCTGGCACTTTCCCTGTAGGAGATACCGCAAGACGTTTCTGTAGATTGGGCACAGCGCTCTGCAGGGTGTTAGCAGAGACTTTCCCGGGACAGTGAAACCCTATGTCAGAGACACTGAGAAGAAGCCCCAGTGTTCCCTCCAGGCACTTTCAGTGTGGGTGCCTTCTCCACGTGGTTCCTGGTTTCCCTGCAGCGCTGAAGAGAATGTTAGCAAAGAGGTAACCGGGACAGTGAAAACAGTACTCAAAGACAGGGAGAGCAAGCTCTCTCTTGGCACTTTGGATGTGGGACATACAGCGAGATGTTTGCTGCTTTTGCGTTTGGCTGTTGGGAGATTTACAGCACAAAGATATCTAGTTGATTTGAAGCAGTTCCGAGAAAGTCTAAACATAATCGCCACTTCTCCCTCCTGGCACTTTCCATGTGGGAGATCTAGCAGGATGTCTATTGGTTTTGAGGACAACTCAATGGACAGTGTAGGGAGAAAAGTTCCTGGCTCCTTGAATGCCGTTCCTGGAGACACTGCGATCAATGTGGGAGATATGTCAAGATGTGTGTTTGTTTTGAGGACGGCTCTCTGGAGAGTCTTAGCAAAGAGGTCACAGGGATGATCAGAGCAATTCTCAGAGACACTGAGAACAAGCTCGACAATTCCCTCCTGGCACTTTCCCTGTAGGAGATACCGCAAGACGTTTCTGTAGATTGGGCACAGCGCTCTGCAGGGTGTTAGCAGAGACTTTCCCGGGACAGTGAAACCCTATGTCAGAGACACTGAGAAGAAGCCCCAATGTTCCCTCCAGGCACTTTCAGTGTGGGTGCCTTCTCCACGTGGTTCCTGGTTTCCCTGCAGCGCTGAAGAGAATGTTAGCAAAGAGGTAACCGGGACAGTGAAAACAGTACTCAAAGACAGGGAGAGCAAGCTCTCTCTTGGCACTTTGGATGTGGGACATACAGCGAGATGTTTGCTGCTTTTGCGTTTGGCTGTTGGGAGATTTACAGCACAAAGATATCTAGTTGATTTGAAGCAGTTCCGAGAAAGTCTAAACATAATCGCCACTTCTCCCTCCTGGCACTTTCCATGTGGGAGATCTAGCAGGATGTCTATTGGTTTTGAGGACAACTCAATGGACAGTGTAGGGAGAAAAGTTCCTGGCTCCTTGAATGCCGTTCCTGGAGACACTGCGATCAATGTGGGAGATATGTCAAGATGTGTGTTTGTTTTGAGGACGGCTCTCTGGAGAGTCTTAGCAAAGAGGTCAGAGGGATAATCAGAGCAATTCTCAGAGACACTGAGAACAAGCTCGACAATTCCCTCCTGGCACTTTCCCTGTAGGAGATACCGCAAGACGTTTCTGTAGATTGGGCACAGCGCTCTGCAGGGTGTTAGCAGAGACTTTCCCGGGACAGTGAAACCCTATGTCAGAGACACTGAGAAGAAGCCCCAGTGTTCCCTCCAGGCACTTTCAGTGTGGGTGCCTTCTCCACGTGGTTCCTGGTTTCCCTGCAGCGCTGAAGAGAATGTTAGCAAAGAGGTAACCGGGACAGTGAAAACAGTACTCAAAGACAGGGAGAGCAAGCTCTCTCTTGGCACTTTGGATGTGGGACATACAGCGAGATGTTTGCTGCTTTTGCGTTTGGCTGTTGGGAGATTTACAGCACAAAGATATCTAGTTGATTTGAAGCAGTTCCGAGAAAGTCTAAACATAATCGCCACTTCTCCCTCCTGGCACTTTCCATGTGGGAGATATAGCAGGATGTCTATTGGTTTTGAGGGCAACTCAATGGAGAGTGTAGGGAGAAAAGGTCCTGGCTCCTTGAATGCCGTTTCTGGAGACACTGCGATCAATGTGGGAGATATGTCAAGATGTGTGTTTGTTTTGAGGACGGCTCTCTGGAGAGTCTTAGCAAAGAGGTCACAGGGATAATCAGAGCAATTCTCAGAGACACTGAGAACAAGCTCCACAATTCCCTCCTGGCACTTTCCCTGTAGGAGATACCGCAAGACGTTTCTGTAGATTGGGCACAGCGCTCTGCAGGGTGTTAGCAGAGACTTTCCCGGGACAGTGAAACCCTATGTCAGAGACACTGAGAAGAAGCCCCAATGTTCCCTCCAGGCACTTTCAGTGTGGGTGCCTTCTCCACGTGGTTCCTGGTTTCCCTGCAGCGCTGAAGAGAATGTTAGCAAAGAGGTAACCGGGACAGTGAAAACAGTACTCAAAGACAGGGAGAGCAAGCTCTCTCTTGGCACTTTGGATGTGGGACATACAGCGAGATGTTTGCTGCTTTTGCGTTTGGCTGTTGGGAGATTTACAGCACAAAGATATCTAGTTGATTTGAAGCAGTTCCGAGAAAGTCTAAACATAATCGCCACTTCTCCCTCCTGGCACTTTCCATGTGGGAGATATAGCAGGATGTCTATTGGTTTTGAGGACAACTCAATGGAGAGTGTAGGGAGAAAAGTTCCTGGCTCCTTGAATGCCGTTCCTGGAGACACTGCGATCAATGTGGGAGATATGTCAAGATGTGTGTTTGTTTTGAGGACGGCTCTCTGGAGAGTCTTAGCAAAGAGGTCACAGGGATAATCAGAGCAATTCTCAGAGACACTGAGAACAAGCTCGACAATTCCCTCCTGGCACTTTCCCTGTAGGAGATACCGCAAGACGTTTCTGTAGATTGGGCACAGCGCTCTGCAGGGTGTTAGCAGAGACTTTCCCGGGACAGTGAAACCCTATGTCAGAGACACTGAGAAGAAGCCCCAATGTTCCCTCCAGGCACTTTCAGTGTGGGTGCCTTCTCCACGTGGTTCCTGGTTTCCCTGCAGCGCTGAAGAGAATGTTAGCAAAGAGGTAACCGGGACAGTGAAAACAGTACTCAAAGACAGGGAGAGCAAGCTCTCTCTTGGCACTTTGGATGTGGGACATACAGCGAGATGTTTGCTGCTTTTGCGTTTGGCTGTTGGGAGATTTACAGCACAAAGATATCTAGTTGATTTGAAGCAGTTCCGAGAAAGTCTAAACATAATCGCCACTTCTCCCTCCTGGCACTTTCCATGTGGGAGATCTAGCAGGATGTCTATTGGTTTTGAGGACAACTCAATGGACAGTGTAGGGAGAAAAGTTCCTGGCTCCTTGAATGCCGTTCCTGGAGACACTGCGATCAATGTGGGAGATATGTCAAGATGTGTGTTTGTTTTGAGGACGGCTCTCTGGAGAGTCTTAGCAAAGAGGTCACAGGGATAATCAGAGCAATTCTCAGAGACACTGAGAACAAGCTCGACAATTCCCTCCTGGCACTTTCCCTGTAGGAGATACCGCAAGACGTTTCTGTAGATTGGGCACAGCGCTCTGCAGGGTGTTAGCAGAGACTTTCCCGGGACAGTGAAACCCTATGTCAGAGACACTGAGAAGAAGCCCCAATGTTCCCTCCAGGCACTTTCAGTGTGGGTGCCTTCTCCACGTGGTTCCTGGTTTCCCTGCAGCGCTGAAGAGAATGTTAGCAAAGAGGTAACCGGGACAGTGAAAACAGTACTCAAAGACAGGGAGAGCAAGCTCTCTCTTGGCACTTTGGATGTGGGACATACAGCGAGATGTTTGCTGCTTTTGCGTTTGGCTGTTGGGAGATTTACAGCACAAAGATATCTAGTTGATTTGAAGCAGTTCCGAGAAAGTCTAAACATAATCGCCACTTCTCCCTCCTGGCACTTTCCATGTGGGAGATATAGCAGGATGTCTATTGGTTTTGAGGACAACTCAATGGAGAGTGTAGGGAGAAAAGTTCCTGGCTCCTTGAATGCCGTTCCTGGAGACACTGCGATCAATGTGGGAGATATGTCAAGATGTGTGTTTGTTTTGAGGACGGCTCTCTGGAGAGTCTTAGCAAAGAGGTCACAGGGATAATCAGAGCAATTCTCAGAGACACTGAGAACAAGCTCGACAATTCCCTCCTGGCACTTTCCCTGTAGGAGATACCGCAAGACGTTTCTGTAGATTGGGCACAGCGCTCTGCAGGGTGTTAGCAGAGACTTTCCCGGGACAGTGAAACCCTATGTCAGAGACACTGAGAAGAAGCCCCAGTGTTCCCTCCAGGCACTTTCAGTGTGGGTGCCTTCTCCACGTGGTTCCTGGTTTCCCTGCAGCGCTGAAGAGAATGTTAGCAAAGAGGTAACCGGGACAGTGAAAACAGTACTCAAAGACAGGGAGAGCAAGCTCTCTCTTGGCACTTTGGATGTGGGACATACAGCGAGATGTTTGCTGCTTTTGCGTTTGGCTGTTGGGAGATTTACAGCACAAAGATATCTAGTTGATTTGAAGCAGTTCCGAGAAAGTCTAAACATAATCGCCACTTCTCCCTCCTGGCACTTTCCATGTGGGAGATATAGCAGGATGTCTATTGGTTTTGAGGACAACTCAATGGACAGTGTAGGGAGAAAAGTTCCTGGCTCCTTGAATGCCGTTCCTGGAGACACTGCGATCAATGTGGGAGATATGTCAAGATGTGTGTTTGTTTTGAGGACGGCTCTCTGGAGAGTCTTAGCAAAGAGGTCAGAGGGATAATCAGAGCAATTCTCAGAGACACTGAGAACAAGCTCGACAATTCCCTCCTGGCACTTTCCCTGTAGGAGATACCGCAAGACGTTTCTGTAGATTGGGCACAGCGCTCTGCAGGGTGTTAGCAGAGACTTTCCCGGGACAGTGAAACCCTATGTCAGAGACACTGAGAAGAAGCCCCAGTGTTCCCTCCAGGCACTTTCAGTGTGGGTGCCTTCTCCACGTGGTTCCTGGTTTCCCTGCAGCGCTGAAGAGAATGTTAGCAAAGAGGTAACCGGGACAGTGAAAACAGTACTCAAAGACAGGGAGAGCAAGCTCTCTCTTGGCACTTTGGATGTGGGACATACAGCGAGATGTTTGCTGCTTTTGCGTTTGGCTGTTGGGAGATTTACAGCACAAAGATATCTAGTTGATTTGAAGCAGTTCCGAGAAAGTCTAAACATAATCGCCACTTCTCCCTCCTGGCACTTTCCATGTGGGAGATATAGCAGGATGTCTATTGGTTTTGAGGGCAACTCAATGGAGAGTGTAGGGAGAAAAGGTCCTGGCTCCTTGAATGCCGTTTCTGGAGACACTGCGATCAATGTGGGAGATATGTCAAGATGTGTGTTTGTTTTGAGGACGGCTCTCTGGAGAGTCTTAGCAAAGAGGTCACAGGGATAATCAGAGCAATTCTCAGAGACACTGAGAACAAGCTCCACAATTCCCTCCTGGCACTTTCCCTGTAGGAGATACCGCAAGACGTTTCTGTAGATTGGGCACAGCGCTCTGCAGGGTGTTAGCAGAGACTTTCCCGGGACAGTGAAACCCTATGTCAGAGACACTGAGAAGAAGCCCCAATGTTCCCTCCAGGCACTTTCAGTGTGGGTGCCTTCTCCACGTGGTTCCTGGTTTCCCTGCAGCGCTGAAGAGAATGTTAGCAAAGAGGTAACCGGGACAGTGAAAACAGTACTCAAAGACAGGGAGAGCAAGCTCTCTCTTGGCACTTTGGATGTGGGACATACAGCGAGATGTTTGCTGCTTTTGCGTTTGGCTGTTGGGAGATTTACAGCACAAAGATATCTAGTTGATTTGAAGCAGTTCCGAGAAAGTCTAAACATAATCGCCACTTCTCCCTCCTGGCACTTTCCATGTGGGAGATATAGCAGGATGTCTATTGGTTTTGAGGACAACTCAATGGAGAGTGTAGGGAGAAAAGTTCCTGGCTCCTTGAATGCCGTTCCTGGAGACACTGCGATCAATGTGGGAGATATGTCAAGATGTGTGTTTGTTTTGAGGACGGCTCTCTGGAGAGTCTTAGCAAAGAGGTCACAGGGATAATCAGAGCAATTCTCAGAGACACTGAGAACAAGCTCGACAATTCCCTCCTGGCACTTTCCCTGTAGGAGATACCGCAAGACGTTTCTGTAGATTGGGCACAGCGCTCTGCAGGGTGTTAGCAGAGACTTTCCCGGGACAGTGAAACCCTATGTCAGAGACACTGAGAAGAAGCCCCAATGTTCCCTCCAGGCACTTTCAGTGTGGGTGCCTTCTCCACGTGGTTCCTGGTTTCCCTGCAGCGCTGAAGAGAATGTTAGCAAAGAGGTAACCGGGACAGTGAAAACAGTACTCAAAGACAGGGAGAGCAAGCTCTCTCTTGGCACTTTGGATGTGGGACATACAGCGAGATGTTTGCTGCTTTTGCGTTTGGCTGTTGGGAGATTTACAGCACAAAGATATCTAGTTGATTTGAAGCAGTTCCGAGAAAGTCTAAACATAATCGCCACTTCTCCCTCCTGGCACTTTCCATGTGGGAGATCTAGCAGGATGTCTATTGGTTTTGAGGACAACTCAATGGACAGTGTAGGGAGAAAAGTTCCTGGCTCCTTGAATGCCGTTCCTGGAGACACTGCGATCAATGTGGGAGATATGTCAAGATGTGTGTTTGTTTTGAGGACGGCTCTCTGGAGAGTCTTAGCAAAGAGGTCACAGGGATAATCAGAGCAATTCTCAGAGACACTGAGAACAAGCTCGACAATTCCCTCCTGGCACTTTCCCTGTAGGAGATACCGCAAGACGTTTCTGTAGATTGGGCACAGCGCTCTGCAGGGTGTTAGCAGAGACTTTCCCGGGACAGTGAAACCCTATGTCAGAGACACTGAGAAGAAGCCCCAATGTTCCCTCCAGGCACTTTCAGTGTGGGTGCCTTCTCCACGTGGTTCCTGGTTTCCCTGCAGCGCTGAAGAGAATGTTAGCAAAGAGGTAACCGGGACAGTGAAAACAGTACTCAAAGACAGGGAGAGCAAGCTCTCTCTTGGCACTTTGGATGTGGGACATACAGCGAGATGTTTGCTGCTTTTGCGTTTGGCTGTTGGGAGATTTACAGCACAAAGATATCTAGTTGATTTGAAGCAGTTCCGAGAAAGTCTAAACATAATCGCCACTTCTCCCTCCTGGCACTTTCCATGTGGGAGATATAGCAGGATGTCTATTGGTTTTGAGGACAACTCTATGGACAGTGTAGGGAGAAAAGTTCCTGGCTCCTTGAATGCCGTTCCTGGAGACACTGCGATCAATGTGGGAGATATGTCAAGATGTGTGTTTGTTTTGAGGACGGCTCTCTGGAGAGTCTTAGCAAAGAGGTCACAGGGATAATCAGAGCAATTCTCAGAGACACTGAGAACAAGCTCGACAATTCCCTCCTGGCACTTTCCCTGTAGGAGATACCGCAAGACGTTTCTGTAGATTGGGCACAGCGCTCTGCAGGGTGTTAGCAGAGACTTTCCCGGGACAGTGAAACCCTATGTCAGAGACACTGAGAAGAAGCCCCAGTGTTCCCTCCAGGCACTTTCAGTGTGGGTGCCTTCTCCACGTGGTTCCTGGTTTCCCTGCAGCGCTGAAGAGAATGTTAGCAAAGAGGTAACCGGGACAGTGAAAACAGTACTCAAAGACAGGGAGAGCAAGCTCTCTCTTGGCACTTTGGATGTGGGACATACAGCGAGATGTTTGCTGCTTTTGCGTTTGGCTGTTGGGAGATTTACAGCACAAAGATATCTAGTTGATTTGAAGCAGTTCCGAGAAAGTCTAAACATAATCGCCACTTCTCCCTCCTGGCACTTTCCATGTGGGAGATATAGCAGGATGTCTATTGGTTTTGAGGACAACTCAATGGACAGTGTAGGGAGAAAAGTTCCTGGCTCCTTGAATGCCGTTCCTGGAGACACTGCGATCAATGTGGGAGATATGTCAAGATGTGTGTTTGTTTTGAGGACGGCTCTCTGGAGAGTCTTAGCAAAGAGGTCAGAGGGATAATCAGAGCAATTCTCAGAGACACTGAGAACAAGCTCGACAATTCCCTCCTGGCACTTTCCCTGTAGGAGATACCGCAAGACGTTTCTGTAGATTGGGCACAGCGCTCTGCAGGGTGTTAGCAGAGACTTTCCCGGGACAGTGAAACCCTATGTCAGAGACACTGAGAAGAAGCCCCAGTGTTCCCTCCAGGCACTTTCAGTGTGGGTGCCTTCTCCACGTGGTTCCTGGTTTCCCTGCAGCGCTGAAGAGAATGTTAGCAAAGAGGTAACCGGGACAGTGAAAACAGTACTCAAAGACAGGGAGAGCAAGCTCTCTCTTGGCACTTTGGATGTGGGACATACAGCGAGATGTTTGCTGCTTTTGCGTTTGGCTGTTGGGAGATTTACAGCACAAAGATATCTAGTTGATTTGAAGCAGTTCCGAGAAAGTCTAAACATAATCCCCACTTCTCCCTCCTGGCACTTTCCATGTGGGAGATATAGCAGGATGTCTATTGGTTTTGAGGACAACTCAATGGACAGTGTAGGGAGAAAAGGTCCTGGCTCCTTGAATGCCGTTCCTGGAGACACTGCGATCAATGTGGGAGATATGTCAAGATGTGTGTTTGTTTTGAGGACGGCTCTCTGGAGAGTCTTAGCAAAGAGGTCACAGGGATAATCAGAGCAATTCTCAGAGACACTGAGAACAAGCTCGACAATTCCCTCCTGGCACTTTCCCTGTAGGAGATACCGCAAGATGTTTCTGTAGATTGGGCACAGCGCTCTGCAGGGTGTTAGCAGAGACTTTCCCGGGACAGTGAAACCCTATGTCAGAGACACTGAGAAGAAGCCCCAATGTTCCCTCCAGGCACTTTCAGTGTGGGTGCCTTCTCCACGTGGTTCCTGGTTTCCCTGCAGCGCTGAAGAGAATGTTAGCAAAGAGGTAACCGGGACAGTGAAAACAGTACTCAAAGACAGGGAGAGCAAGCTCTCTCTTGGCACTTTGGATGTGGGACATACAGCGAGATGTTTGCTGCTTTTGCGTTTGGCTGTTGGGAGATTTACAGCACAAAGATATCTAGTTGATTTGAAGCAGTTCCGAGAAAGTCTAAACATAATCGCCACTTCTCCCTCCTGGCACTTTCCATGTGGGAGATATAGCAGGATGTCTATTGGTTTTGAGGACAACTCAATGGACAGTGTAGGGAGAAAAGTTCCTGGCTCCTTGAATGCCGTTCCTGGAGACACTGCGATCAATGTGGGAGATATGTCAAGATGTGTGTTTGTTTTGAGGACGGCTCTCTGGAGAGTCTTAGCAAAGAGGTCACAGGGATAATCAGAGCAATTCTCAGAGACACTGAGAACAAGCTCGACAATTCCCTCCTGGCACTTTCCCTGTAGGAGATACCGCAAGACTTTTCTGTAGATTGGGCACAGCGCTCTGCAGGGTGTTAGCAGAGACTTTCCCGGGACAGTGAAACCCTATGTCAGAGACACTGAGAAGAAGCCCCAATGTTCCCTCCAGGCACTTTCAGTGTGGGTGCCTTCTCCACGTGGTTCCTGGTTTCCCTGCAGCGCTGAAGAGAATGTTAGCAAAGAGGTAACCGGGACAGTGAAAACAGTACTCAAAGACAGGGAGAGCAAGCTCTCTCTTGGCACTTTGGATGTGGGACATACAGCGAGATGTTTGCTGCTTTTGCGTTTGGCTGTTGGGAGATTTACAGCACAAAGATATCTAGTTGATTTGAAGCAGTTCCGAGAAAGTCTAAACATAATCGCCACTTCTCCCTCCTGGCACTTTCCATGTGGGAGATATAGCAGGATGTCTATTGGTTTTGAGGACAACTCAATGGACAGTGTAGGGAGAAAAGGTCCTGGCTCCTTGAATGCCGTTCCTGGAGACACTGCGATCAATGTGGGAGATATGTCAAGATGTGTGTTTGTTTTGAGGACGGCTCTCTGGAGAGTCTTAGCAAAGAGGTCACAGGGATAATCAGAGCAATTCTCAGAGACACTGAGAACAAGCTCCACAATTCCCTCCTGGCACTTTCCCTGTAGGAGATACCGCAAGACGTTTCTGTAGATTGGGCACAGCGCTCTGCAGGGTGTTAGCAGAGACTTTCCCGGGACAGTGAAACCCTATGTCAGAGACACTGAGAAGAAGCCCCAATGTTCCCTCCAGGCACTTTCAGTGTGGGTGCCTTCTCCACGTGGTTCCTGGTTTCCCTGCAGCGCTGAAGAGAATGTTAGCAAAGAGGTAACCGGGACAGTGAAAACAGTACTCAAAGACAGGGAGAGCAAGCTCTCTCTTGGCACTTTGGATGTGGGACATACAGCGAGATGTTTGCTGCTTTTGCGTTTGGCTGTTGGGAGATTTACAGCACAAAGATATCTAGTTGATTTGAAGCAGTTCCGAGAAAGTCTAAACATAATCGCCACTTCTCCCTCCTGGCACTTTCCATGTGGGAGATATAGCAGGATGTCTATTGGTTTTGAGGACAACTCAATGGACAGTGTAGGGAGAAAAGTTCCTGGCTCCTTGAATGCCGTTCCTGGAGACACTGCGATCAATGTGGGAGATATGTCAAGATGTGTGTTTGTTTTGAGGACGGCTCTCTGGAGAGTCTTAGCAAAGAGGTCACAGGGATAATCAGAGCAATTCTCAGAGACACTGAGAACAAGCTCGACAATTCCCTCCTGGCACTTTCCCTGTAGGAGATACCTCAAGACGTTTCTGTAGATTGGGCACAGCGCTCTGCAGGGTGTTAGCAGAGACTTTCCCGGGACAGTGAAACCCTATGTCAGAGACACTGAGAAGAAGCCCCAGTGTTCCCTCCAGGCACTTTCAGTGTGGGTGCCTTCTCCACGTGGTTCCTGGTTTCCCTGCAGCGCTGAAGAGAATGTTAGCAAAGAGGTAACCGGGACAGTGAAAACAGTACTCAAAGACAGGGAGAGCAAGCTCTCTCTTGGCACTTTGGATGTGGGACATACAGCGAGATGTTTGCTGCTTTTGTGTTTGGCTGTTGGGAGATTTACAGCACAAAGATATCTAGTTGATTTGAAGCAGTTCCGAGAAAGTCTAAACATAATCGCCACTTCTCCCTCCTGGCACTTTCCATGTGGGAGATATAGCAGGATGTCTATTGGTTTTGAGGACAACTCAATGGACAGTGTAGGGAGAAAAGTTCCTGGCTCCTTGAATGCCGTTCCTGGAGACACTGCGATCAATGTGGGAGATATGTCAAGATGTGTGTTTGTTTTGAGGACGGCTCTCTGGAGAGTCTTAGCAAAGAGGTCACAGGGATAATCAGAGCAATTCTCAGAGACACTGAGAACAAGCTCCACAATTCCCTCCTGGCACTTTCCCTGTAGGAGATACCGCAAGACGTTTCTGTAGATTGGGCACAGCGCTCTGCAGGGTGTTAGCAGAGACTTTCCCGGGACAGTGAAACCCTATGTCAGAGACACTGAGAAGAAGCCCCAGTGTTCCCTCCAGGCACTTTCAGTGTGGGTGCCTTCTCCACGTGGTTCCTGGTTTCCCTGCAGCGCTGAAGAGAATGTTAGCAAAGAGGTAACCGGGACAGTGAAAACAGTACTCAAAGACAGGGAGAGCAAGCTCTCTCTTGGCACTTTGGATGTGGGACATACAGCGAGATGTTTGCTGCTTTTGCGTTTGGCTGTTGGGAGATTTACAGCACAAAGATATCTAGTTGATTTGAAGCAGTTCCGAGAAAGTCTAAACATAATCGCCACTTCTCCCTCCTGGCACTTTCCATGTGGGAGATATAGCAGGATGTCTATTGGTTTTGAGGACAACTCAATGGACAGTGTAGGGAGAAAAGGTCCTGGCTCCTTGAATGCCGTTCCTGGAGACACTGCGATCAATGTGGGAGATATGTCAAGATGTGTGTTTGTTTTGAGGACGGCTCTCTGGAGAGTCTTAGCAAAGAGGTCACAGGGATAATCAGAGCAATTCTCAGAGACACTGAGAACAAGCTCGACAATTCCCTCCTGGCACTTTCCCTGTAGGAGATACCGCAAGACGTTTCTGTAGATTGGGCACAGCGCTCTGCAGGGTGTTAGCAGAGACTTTCCCGGGACAGTGAAACCCTATGTCAGAGACACTGAGAAGAAGCCCCAATGTTCCCTCCAGGCACTTTCAGTGTGGGTGCCTTCTCCACGTGGTTCCTGGTTTCCCTGCAGCGCTGAAGAGAATGTTAGCAAAGAGGTAACCGGGACAGTGAAAACAGTACTCAAAGACAGGGAGAGCAAGCTCTCTCTTGGCACTTTGGATGTGGGACATACAGCGAGATGTTTGCTGCTTTTGCGTTTGGCTGTTGGGAGATTTACAGCACAAAGATATCTAGTTGATTTGAAGCAGTTCCGAGAAAGTCTAAACATAATCGCCACTTCTCCCTCCTGGCACTTTCCATGTGGGAGATATAGCAGGATGTCTATTGGTTTTGAGGACAACTCAATGGACAGTGTAGGGAGAAAAGTTCCTGGCTCCTTGAATGCCGTTCCTGGAGACACTGCGATCAATGTGGGAGATATGTCAAGATGTGTGTTTGTTTTGAGGACGGCTCTCTGGAGAGTCTTAGCAAAGAGGTCACAGGGATAATCAGAGCAATTCTCAGAGACACTGAGAACAAGCTCGACAATTCCCTCCTGGCACTTTCCCTGTAGGAGATACCGCAAGACGTTTCTGTAGATTGGGCACAGCGCTCTGCAGGGTGTTAGCAGAGACTTTCCCGGGACAGTGAAACCCTATGTCAGAGACACTGAGAAGAAGCCCCAGTGTTCCCTCCAGGCACTTTCAGTGTGGGTGCCTTCTCCACGTGGTTCCTGGTTTCCCTGCAACGCTGAAGAGAATGTTAGCAAAGAGGTAACCGGGACAGTGAAAACAGTACTCAAAGACAGGGAGAGCAAGCTCTCTCTTGGCACTTTGGATGTGGGACATACAGCGAGATGTTTGCTGCTTTTGCGTTTGGCTGTTGGGAGATTTACAGCACAAAGATATCTAGTTGATTTGAAGCAGTTCCGAGAAAGTCTAAACATAATCGCCACTTCTCCCTCCTGGCACTTTCCATGTGGGAGATATAGCAGGATGTCTATTGGTTTTGAGGACAACTCAATGGACAGTGTAGGGAGAAAAGTTCCTGGCTCCTTGAATGCCGTTCCTGGAGACACTGCGATCAATGTGGGAGATATGTCAAGATGTGTGTTTGTTTTGAGGACGGCTCTCTGGAGAGTCTTAGCAAAGAGGTCACAGGGATAATCAGAGCAATTCTCAGAGACACTGAGAACAAGCTCGACAATTCCCTCCTGGCACTTTCCCTGTAGGAGATACCGCAAGACGTTTCTGTAGATTGGGCACAGCGCTCTGCAGGGTGTTAGCAGAGACTTTCCCGGGACAGTGAAACCCTATGTCAGAGACACTGAGAAGAAGCCCCAGTGTTCCCTCCAGGCACTTTCAGTGTGGGTGCCTTCTCCACGTGGTTCCTGGTTTCCCTGCAGCGCTGAAGAGAATGTTAGCAAAGAGGTAACCGGGACAGTGAAAACAGTACTCAAAGACAGGGAGAGCAAGCTCTCTCTTGGCACTTTGGATGTGGGACATACAGCGAGATGTTTGCTGCTTTTGCGTTTGGCTGTTGGGAGATTTACAGCACAAAGATATCTAGTTGATTTGAAGCAGTTCCGAGAAAGTCTAAACATAATCGCCACTTCTCCCTCCTGGCACTTTCCATGTGGGAGATATAGCAGGATGTCTATTGGTTTTGAGGACAACTCAATGGACAGTGTAGGGAGAAAAGGTCCTGGCTCCTTGAATGCCGTTCCTGGAGACACTGCGATCAATGTGGGAGATATGTCAAGATGTGTGTTTGTTTTGAGGACGGCTCTCTGGAGAGTCTTAGCAAAGAGGTCACAGGGATAATCAGAGCAATTCTCAGAGACACTGAGAACAAGCTCGACAATTCCCTCCTGGCACTTTCCCTGTAGGAGATACCGCAAGACGTTTCTGTAGATTGGGCACAGCGCTCTGCAGGGTGTTAGCAGAGACTTTCCCGGGACAGTGAAACCCTATGTCAGAGACACTGAGAAGAAGCCCCAATGTTCCCTCCAGGCACTTTCAGTGTGGGTGCCTTCTCCACGTGGTTCCTGGTTTCCCTGCAGCGCTGAAGAGAATGTTAGCAAAGAGGTAACCGGGACAGTGAAAACAGTACTCAAAGACAGGGAGAGCAAGCTCTCTCTTGGCACTTTGGATGTGGGACATACAGCGAGATGTTTGCTGCTTTTGCGTTTGGCTGTTGGGAGATTTACAGCACAAAGATATCTAGTTGATTTGAAGCAGTTCCGAGAAAGTCTAAACATAATCGCCACTTCTCCCTCCTGGCACTTTCCATGTGGGAGATATAGCAGGATGTCTATTGGTTTTGAGGACAACTCAATGGACAGTGTAGGGAGAAAAGTTCCTGGCTCCTTGAATGCCGTTCCTGGAGACACTGCGATCAATGTGGGAGATATGTCAAGATGTGTGTTTGTTTTGAGGACGGCTCTCTGGAGAGTCTTAGCAAAGAGGTCACAGGGATAATCAGAGCAATTCTCAGAGACACTGAGAACAAGCTCGACAATTCCCTCCTGGCACTTTCCCTGTAGGAGATACCGCAAGACGTTTCTGTAGATTGGGCACAGCGCTCTGCAGGGTGTTAGCAGAGACTTTCCCGGGACAGTGAAACCCTATGTCAGAGACACTGAGAAGAAGCCCCAGTGTTCCCTCCAGGCACTTTCAGTGTGGGTGCCTTCTCCACGTGGTTCCTGGTTTCCCTGCAGCGCTGAAGAGAATGTTAGCAAAGAGGTAACCGGGACAGTGAAAACAGTACTCAAAGACAGGGAGAGCAAGCTCTCTCTTGGCACTTTGGATGTGGGACATACAGCGAGATGTTTGCTGCTTTTGCGTTTGGCTGTTGGGAGATTTACAGCACAAAGATATCTAGTTGATTTGAAGCAGTTCCGAGAAAGTCTAAACATAATCGCCACTTCTCCCTCCTGGCACTTTCCATGTGGGAGATATAGCAGGATGTCTATTGGTTTTGAGGACAACTCAATGGACAGTGTAGGGAGAAAAGGTCCTGGCTCCTTGAATGCCGTTCCTGGAGACACTGCGATCAATGTGGGAGATATGTCAAGATGTGTGTTTGTTTTGAGGACGGCTCTCTGGAGAGTCTTAGCAAAGAGGTCACAGGGATAATCAGAGCAATTCTCAGAGACACTGAGAACAAGCTCGACAATTCCCTCCTGGCACTTTCCCTGTAGGAGATACCGCAAGATGTTTCTGTAGATTGGGCACAGCGCTCTGCACGGTGTTAGCAGAGACTTTCCCGGGACAGTGAAACCCTATGTCAGAGACACTGAGAAGAAGCCCCAATGTTCCCTCCAGGCACTTTCAGTGTGGGTGCCTTCTCCACGTGGTTCCTGGTTTCCCTGCAGCGCTGAAGAGAATGTTAGCAAAGAGGTAACCGGGACAGTGAAAACAGTACTCAAAGACAGGGAGAGCAAGCTCTCTCTTGGCACTTTGGATGTGGGACATACAGCGAGATGTTTGCTGCTTTTGCGTTTGGCTGTTGGGAGATTTACAGCACAAAGATATCTAGTTGATTTGAAGCAGTTCCGAGAAAGTCTAAACATAATCGCCACTTCTCCCTCCTGGCACTTTCCATGTGGGAGATATAGCAGGATGTCTATTGGTTTTGAGGACAACTCAATGGACAGTGTAGGGAGAAAAGTTCCTGGCTCCTTGAATGCCGTTCCTGGAGACACTGCGATCAATGTGGGAGATATGTCAAGATGTGTGTTTGTTTTGAGGACGGCTCTCTGGAGAGTCTTAGCAAAGAGGTCACAGGGATAATCAGAGCAATTCTCAGAGACACTGAGAACAAGCTCGACAATTCCCTCCTGGCACTTTCCCTGTAGGAGATACCGCAAGACTTTTCTGTAGATTGGGCACAGCGCTCTGCAGGGTGTTAGCAGAGACTTTCCCGGGACAGTGAAACCCTATGTCAGAGACACTGAGAAGAAGCCCCAATGTTCCCTCCAGGCACTTTCAGTGTGGGTGCCTTCTCCACGTGGTTCCTGGTTTCCCTGCAGCGCTGAAGAGAATGTTAGCAAAGAGGTAACCGGGACAGTGAAAACAGTACTCAAAGACAGGGAGAGCAAGCTCTCTCTTGGCACTTTGGATGTGGGACATACAGCGAGATGTTTGCTGCTTTTGCGTTTGGCTGTTGGGAGATTTACAGCACAAAGATATCTAGTTGATTTGAAGCAGTTCCGAGAAAGTCTAAACATAATCGCCACTTCTCCCTCCTGGCACTTTCCATGTGGGAGATATAGCAGGATGTATATTGGTTTTGAGGACAACTCAATGGACAGTGTAGGGAGAAAAGGTCCTGGCTCCTTGAATGCCGTTCCTGGAGACACTGCGATCAATGTGGGAGATATGTCAAGATGTGTGTTTGTTTTGAGGACGGCTCTCTGGAGAGTCTTAGCAAAGAGGTCACAGGGATAATCAGAGCAATTCTCAGAGACACTGAGAACAAGCTCCACAATTCCCTCCTGGCACTTTCCCTGTAGGAGATACCGCAAGACGTTTCTGTAGATTGGGCACAGCGCTCTGCAGGGTGTTAGCAGAGACTTTCCCGGGACAGTGAAACCCTATGTCAGAGACACTGAGAAGAAGCCCCAATGTTCCCTCCAGGCACTTTCAGTGTGGGTGCCTTCTCCACGTGGTTCCTGGTTTCCCTGCAGCGCTGAAGAGAATGTTAGCAAAGAGGTAACCGGGACAGTGAAAACAGTACTCAAAGACAGGGAGAGCAAGCTCTCTCTTGGCACTTTGGATGTGGGACATACAGCGAGATGTTTGCTGCTTTTGCGTTTGGCTGTTGGGAGATTTACAGCACAAAGATATCTAGTTGATTTGAAGCAGTTCCGAGAAAGTCTAAACATAATCGCCACTTCTCCCTCCTGGCACTTTCCATGTGGGAGATATAGCAGGATGTCTATTGGTTTTGAGGACAACTCAATGGACAGTGTAGGGAGAAAAGTTCCTGGCTCCTTGAATGCCGTTCCTGGAGACACTGCGATCAATGTGGGAGATATGTCAAGATGTGTGTTTGTTTTGAGGACGGCTCTCTGGAGAGTCTTAGCAAAGAGGTCACAGGGATAATCAGAGCAATTCTCAGAGACACTGAGAACAAGCTCGACAATTCCCTCCTGGCACTTTCCCTGTAGGAGATACCGCAAGACGTTTCTGTAGATTGGGCACAGCGCTCTGCAGGGTGTTAGCAGAGACTTTCCCGGGACAGTGAAACCCTATGTCAGAGACACTGAGAAGAAGCCCCAGTGTTCCCTCCAGGCACTTTCAGTGTGGGTGCCTTCTCCACGTGGTTCCTGGTTTCCCTGCAACGCTGAAGAGAATGTTAGCAAAGAGGTAACCGGGACAGTGAAAACAGTACTCAAAGACAGGGAGAGCAAGCTCTCTCTTGGCACTTTGGATGTGGGACATACAGCGAGATGTTTGCTGCTTTTGCGTTTGGCTGTTGGGAGATTTACAGCACAAAGATATCTAGTTGATTTGAAGCAGTTCCGAGAAAGTCTAAACATAATCGCCACTTCTCCCTCCTGGCACTTTCCATGTGGGAGATATAGCAGGATGTCTATTGGTTTTGAGGACAACTCAATGGACAGTGTAGGGAGAAAAGTTCCTGGCTCCTTGAATGCCGTTCCTGGAGACACTGCGATCAATGTGGGAGATATGTCAAGATGTGTGTTTGTTTTGAGGACGGCTCTCTGGAGAGTCTTAGCAAAGAGGTCAGAGGGATAATCAGAGCAATTCTCAGAGACACTGAGAACAAGCTCGACAATTCCCTCCTGGCACTTTCCCTGTAGGAGATACCGCAAGACGTTTCTGTAGATTGGGCACAGCGCTCTGCAGGGTGTTAGCAGAGACTTTCCCGGGACAGTGAAACCCTATGTCAGAGACACTGAGAAGAAGCCCCAGTGTTCCCTCCAGGCACTTTCAGTGTGGGTGCCTTCTCCACGTGGTTCCTGGTTTCCCTGCAGCGCTGAAGAGAATGTTAGCAAAGAGGTAACCGGGACAGTGAAAACAGTACTCAAAGACAGGGAGAGCAAGCTCTCTCTTGGCACTTTGGATGTGGGACATACAGCGAGATGTTTGCTGCTTTTGTGTTTGGCTGTTGGGAGATTTACAGCACAAAGATATCTAGTTGATTTGAAGCAGTTCCGAGAAAGTCTAAACATAATCGCCACTTCTCCCTCCTGGCACTTTCCATGTGGGAGATATAGCAGGATGTCTATTGGTTTTGAGGACAACTCAATGGACAGTGTAGGGAGAAAAGTTCCTGGCTCCTTGAATGCCGTTCCTGGAGACACTGCGATCAATGTGGGAGATATGTCAAGATGTGTGTTTGTTTTGAGGACGGCTCTCTGGAGAGTCTTAGCAAAGAGGTCACAGGGATAATCAGAGCAATTCTCAGAGACACTGAGAACAAGCTCCACAATTCCCTCCTGGCACTTTCCCTGTAGGAGATACCGCAAGACGTTTCTGTAGATTGGGCACAGCGCTCTGCAGGGTGTTAGCAGAGACTTTCCCGGGACAGTGAAACCCTATGTCAGAGACACTGAGAAGAAGCCCCAGTGTTCCCTCCAGGCACTTTCAGTGTGGGTGCCTTCTCCACGTGGTTCCTGGTTTCCCTGCAGCGCTGAAGAGAATGTTAGCAAAGAGGTAACCGGGACAGTGAAAACAGTACTCAAAGACAGGGAGAGCAAGCTCTCTCTTGGCACTTTGGATGTGGGACATACAGCGAGATGTTTGCTGCTTTTGCGTTTGGCTGTTGGGAGATTTACAGCACAAAGATATCTAGTTGATTTGAAGCAGTTCCGAGAAAGTCTAAACATAATCGCCACTTCTCCCTCCTGGCACTTTCCATGTGGGAGATATAGCAGGATGTCTATTGGTTTTGAGGACAACTCAATGGACAGTGTAGGGAGAAAAGGTCCTGGCTCCTTGAATGCCGTTCCTGGAGACACTGCGATCAATGTGGGAGATATGTCAAGATGTGTGTTTGTTTTGAGGACGGCTCTCTGGAGAGTCTTAGCAAAGAGGTCACAGGGATAATCAGAGCAATTCTCAGAGACACTGAGAACAAGCTCGACAATTCCCTCCTGGCACTTTCCCTGTAGGAGATACCGCAAGACGTTTCTGTAGATTGGGCACAGCGCTCTGCAGGGTGTTAGCAGAGACTTTCCCGGGACAGTGAAACCCTATGTCAGAGACACTGAGAAGAAGCCCCAATGTTCCCTCCAGGCACTTTCAGTGTGGGTGCCTTCTCCACGTGGTTCCTGGTTTCCCTGCAGCGCTGAAGAGAATGTTAGCAAAGAGGTAACCGGGACAGTGAAAACAGTACTCAAAGACAGGGAGAGCAAGCTCTCTCTTGGCACTTTGGATGTGGGACATACAGCGAGATGTTTGCTGCTTTTGCGTTTGGCTGTTGGGAGATTTACAGCACAAAGATATCTAGTTGATTTGAAGCAGTTCCGAGAAAGTCTAAACATAATCGCCACTTCTCCCTCCTGGCACTTTCCATGTGGGAGATATAGCAGGATGTCTATTGGTTTTGAGGACAACTCAATGGACAGTGTAGGGAGAAAAGTTCCTGGCTCCTTGAATGCCGTTCCTGGAGACACTGCGATCAATGTGGGAGATATGTCAAGATGTGTGTTTGTTTTGAGGACGGCTCTCTGGAGAGTCTTAGCAAAGAGGTCACAGGGATAATCAGAGCAATTCTCAGAGACACTGAGAACAAGCTCGACAATTCCCTCCTGGCACTTTCCCTGTAGGAGATACCGCAAGACGTTTCTGTAGATTGGGCACAGCGCTCTGCAGGGTGTTAGCAGAGACTTTCCCGGGACAGTGAAACCCTATGTCAGAGACACTGAGAAGAAGCCCCAGTGTTCCCTCCAGGCACTTTCAGTGTGGGTGCCTTCTCCACGTGGTTCCTGGTTTCCCTGCAGCGCTGAAGAGAATGTTAGCAAAGAGGTAACCGGGACAGTGAAAACAGTACTCAAAGACAGGGAGAGCAAGCTCTCTCTTGGCACTTTGGATGTGGGACATACAGCGAGATGTTTGCTGCTTTTGCGTTTGGCTGTTGGGAGATTTACAGCACAAAGATATCTAGTTGATTTGAAGCAGTTCCGAGAAAGTCTAAACATAATCGCCACTTCTCCCTCCTGGCACTTTCCATGTGGGAGATATAGCAGGATGTCTATTGGTTTTGAGGACAACTCAATGGAGAGTGTAGGGAGAAAAGTTCCTGGCTCCTTGAATGCCGTTCCTGGAGACACTGCGATCAATGTGGGAGATATGTCAAGATGTGTGTTTGTTTTGAGGACGGCTCTCTGGAGAGTCTTAGCAAAGAGGTCACAGGGATAATCAGAGCAATTCTCAGAGACACTGAGAACAAGCTCGACAATTCCCTCCTGGCACTTTCCCTGTAGGAGATACCGCAAGACGTTTCTGTAGATTGGGCACAGCGCTCTGCAGGGTGTTAGCAGAGACTTTCCCGGGACAGTGAAACCCTATGTCAGAGACACTGAGAAGAAGCCCCAGTGTTCCCTCCAGGCACTTTCAGTGTGGGTGCCTTCTCCACGTGGTTCCTGGTTTCCCTGCAGCGCTGAAGAGAATGTTAGCAAAGAGGTAACCGGGACAGTGAAAACAGTACTCAAAGACAGGGAGAGCAAGCTCTCTCTTGGCACTTTGGATGTGGGACATACAGCGAGATGTTTGCTGCTTTTGCGTTTGGCTGTTGGGAGATTTACAGCACAAAGATATCTAGTTGATTTGAAGCAGTTCCGAGAAAGTCTAAACATAATCGCCACTTCTCCCTCCTGGCACTTTCCATGTGGGAGATATAGCAGGATGTCTATTGGTTTTGAGGACAACTCAATGGACAGTGTAGGGAGAAAAGTTCCTGGCTCCTTGAATGCCGTTCCTGGAGACACTGCGATCAATGTGGGAGATATGTCAAGATGTGTGTTTGTTTTGAGGACGGCTCTCTGGAGAGTCTTAGCAAAGAGGTCACAGGGATAATCAGAGCAATTCTCAGAGACACTGAGAACAAGCTCGACAATTCCCTCCTGGCACTTTCCCTGTAGGAGATACCGCAAGACGTTTCTGTAGATTGGGCACAGCGCTCTGCAGGGTGTTAGCAGAGACTTTCCCGGGACAGTGAAACCCTATGTCAGAGACACTGAGAAGAAGCCCCAGTGTTCCCTCCAGGCACTTTCAGTGTGGGTGCCTTCTCCACGTGGTTCCTGGTTTCCCTGCAGCGCTGAAGAGAATGTTAGCAAAGAGGTAACCGGGACAGTGAAAACAGTACTCAAAGACAGGGAGAGCAAGCTCTCTCTTGGCACTTTGGATGTGGGACATACAGCGAGATGTTTGCTGCTTTTGCGTTTGGCTGTTGGGAGATTTACAGCACAAAGATATCTAGTTGATTTGAAGCAGTTCCGAGAAAGTCTAAACATAATCGCCACTTCTCCCTCCTGGCACTTTCCATGTGGGAGATATAGCAGGATGTCTATTGGTTTTGAGGACAACTCAATGGAGAGTGTAGGGAGAAAAGGTCCTGGCTCCTTGAATGCCGTTCCTGGAGACACTGCGATCAATGTGGGAGATATGTCAAGATGTGTGTTTGTTTTGAGGACGGCTCTCTGGAGAGTCTTAGCAAAGAGGTCACAGGGATAATCAGAGCAATTCTCAGAGACACTGAGAACAAGCTCGACAATTCCCTCCTGGCACTTTCCCTGTAGGAGATACCGCAAGACGTTTCTGTAGATTGGGCACAGCGCTCTGCAGGGTGTTAGCAGAGACTTTCCCGGGACAGTGAAACCCTATGTCAGAGACACTGAGAAGAAGCCCCAATGTTCCCTCCAGGCACTTTCAGTGTGGGTGCCTTCTCCACGTGGTTCCTGGTTTCCCTGCAGCGCTGAAGAGAATGTTAGCAAAGAGGTAACCGGGACAGTGAAAACAGTACTCAAAGACAGGGAGAGCAAGCTCTCTCTTGGCACTTTGGATGTGGGACATACAGCGAGATGTTTGCTGCTTTTGCGTTTGGCTGTTGGGAGATTTACAGCACAAAGATATCTAGTTGATTTGAAGCAGTTCCGAGAAAGTCTAAACATAATCGCCACTTCTCCCTCCTGGCACTTTCCATGTGGGAGATATAGCAGGATGTCTATTGGTTTTGAGGACAACTCAATGGACAGTGTAGGGAGAAAAGTTCCTGGCTCCTTGAATGCCGTTCCTGGAGACACTGCGATCAATGTGGGAGATATGTCAAGATGTGTGTTTGTTTTGAGGACGGCTCTCTGGAGAGTCTTAGCAAAGAGGTCACAGGGATAATCAGAGCAATTCTCAGAGACACTGAGAACAAGCTCGACAATTCCCTCCTGGCACTTTCCCTGTAGGAGATACCGCAAGACGTTTCTGTAGATTGGGCACAGCGCTCTGCAGGGTGTTAGCAGAGACTTTCCCGGGACAGTGAAACCCTATGTCAGAGACACTGAGAAGAAGCCCCAGTGTTCCCTCCAGGCACTTTCAGTGTGGGTGCCTTCTCCACGTGGTTCCTGGTTTCCCTGCAGCGCTGAAGAGAATGTTAGCAAAGAGGTAACCGGGACAGTGAAAACAGTACTCAAAGACAGGGAGAGCAAGCTCTCTCTTGGCACTTTGGATGTGGGACATACAGCGAGATGTTTGCTGCTTTTGCGTTTGGCTGTTGGGAGATTTACAGCACAAAGATATCTAGTTGATTTGAAGCAGTTCCGAGAAAGTCTAAACATAATCGCCACTTCTCCCTCCTGGCACTTTCCATGTGGGAGATATAGCAGGATGTCTATTGGTTTTGAGGACAACTCAATGGACAGTGTAGGGAGAAAAGTTCCTGGCTCCTTGAATGCCGTTCCTGGAGACACTGCGATCAATGTGGGAGATATGTCAAGATGTGTGTTTGTTTTGAGGACGGCTCTCTGGAGAGTCTTAGCAAAGAGGTCACAGGGATAATCAGAGCAATTCTCAGAGACACTGAGAACAAGCTCCACAATTCCCTCCTGGCACTTTCCCTGTAGGAGATACCGCAAGACGTTTCTGTAGATTGGGCACAGCGCTCTGCAGGGTGTTAGCAGAGACTTTCCCGGGACAGTGAAACCCTATGTCAGAGACACTGAGAAGAAGCCCCAGTGTTCCCTCCAGGCACTTTCAGTGTGGGTGCCTTCTCCACGTGGTTCCTGGTTTCCCTGCAGCGCTGAAGAGAATGTTAGCAAAGAGGTAACCGGGACAGTGAAAACAGTACTCAAAGACAGGGAGAGCAAGCTCTCTCTTGGCACTTTGGATGTGGGACATACAGCGAGATGTTTGCTGCTTTTGCGTTTGGCTGTTGGGAGATTTACAGCACAAAGATATCTAGTTGATTTGAAGCAGTTCCGAGAAAGTCTAAACATAATCGCCACTTCTCCCTCCTGGCACTTTCCATGTGGGAGATATAGCAGGATGTCTATTGGTTTTGAGGACAACTCAATGGACAGTGTAGGGAGAAAAGTTCCTGGCTCCTTGAATGCCGTTCCTGGAGACACTGCGATCAATGTGGGAGATATGTCAAGATGTGTGTTTGTTTTGAGGACGGCTCTCTGGAGAGTCTTAGCAAAGAGGTCACAGGGATAATCAGAGCAATTCTCAGAGACACTGAGAACAAGCTCGACAATTCCCTCCTGGCACTTTCCCTGTAGGAGATACCGCAAGACGTTTCTGTAGATTGGGCACAGCGCTCTGCAGGGTGTTAGCAGAGACTTTCCCGGGACAGTGAAACCCTATGTCAGAGACACTGAGAAGAAGCCCCAGTGTTCCCTCCAGGCACTTTCAGTGTGGGTGCCTTCTCCACGTGGTTCCTGGTTTCCCTGCAGCGCTGAAGAGAATGTTAGCAAAGAGGTAACCGGGACAGTGAAAACAGTACTCAAAGACAGGGAGAGCAAGCTCTCTCTTGGCACTTTGGATGTGGGACATACAGCGAGATGTTTGCTGCTTTTGCGTTTGGCTGTTGGGAGATTTACAGCACAAAGATATCTAGTTGATTTGAAGCAGTTCCGAGAAAGTCTAAACATAATCGCCACTTCTCCCTCCTGGCACTTTCCATGTGGGAGATATAGCAGGATGTCTATTGGTTTTGAGGACAACTCAATGGACAGTGTAGGGAGAAAAGTTCCTGGCTCCTTGAATGCCGTTCCTGGAGACACTGCGATCAATGTGGGAGATATGTCAAGATGTGTGTTTGTTTTGAGGACGGCTCTCTGGAGAGTCTTAGCAAAGAGGTCACAGGGATAATCAGAGCAATTCTCAGAGACACTGAGAACAAGCTCGACAATTCCCTCCTGGCACTTTCCCTGTAGGAGATACCGCAAGATGTTTCTGTAGATTGGGCACAGCGCTCTGCAGGGTGTTAGCAGAGACTTTCCCGGGACAGTGAAACCCTATGTCAGAGACACTGAGAAGAAGCCCCAATGTTCCCTCCAGGCACTTTCAGTGTGGGTGCCTTCTCCACGTGGTTCCTGGTTTCCCTGCAGCGCTGAAGAGAATGTTAGCAAAGAGGTAACCGGGACAGTGAAAACAGTACTCAAAGACAGGGAGAGCAAGCTCTCTCTTGGCACTTTGGATGTGGGACATACAGCGAGATGTTTGCTGCTTTTGCGTTTGGCTGTTGGGAGATTTACAGCACAAAGATATCTAGTTGATTTGAAGCAGTTCCGAGAAAGTCTAAACATAATCCCCACTTCTCCCTCCTGGCACTTTCCATGTGGGAGATATAGCAGGATGTCTATTGGTTTTGAGGACAACTCAATGGACAGTGTAGGGAGAAAAGTTCCTGGCTCCTTGAATGCCGTTCCTGGAGACACTGCGATCAATGTGGGAGATATGTCAAGATGTGTGTTTGTTTTGAGGACGGCTCTCTGGAGAGTCTTAGCAAAGAGGTCACAGGGATAATCAGAGCAATTCTCAGAGACACTGAGAACAAGCTCGACAATTCCCTCCTGGCACTTTCCCTGTAGGAGATACCGCAAGACGTTTCTGTAGATTGGGCACAGCGCTCTGCAGGGTGTTAGCAGAGACTTTCCCGGGACAGTGAAACCCTATGTCAGAGACACTGAGAAGAAGCCCCAATGTTCCCTCCAGGCACTTTCAGTGTGGGTGCCTTCTCCACGTGGTTCCTGGTTTCCCTGCAGCGCTGAAGAGAATGTTAGCAAAGAGGTAACCGGGACAGTGAAAACAGTACTCAAAGACAGGGAGAGCAAGCTCTCTCTTGGCACTTTGGATGTGGGACATACAGCGAGATGTTTGCTGCTTTTGCGTTTGGCTGTTGGGAGATTTACAGCACAAAGATATCTAGTTGATTTGAAGCAGTTCCGAGAAAGTCTAAACATAATCGCCACTTCTCCCTCCTGGCACTTTCCATGTGGGAGATATAGCAGGATGTCTATTGGTTTTGAGGACAACTCAATGGACAGTGTAGGGAGAAAAGTTCCTGGCTCCTTGAATGCCGTTCCTGGAGACACTGCGATCAATGTGGGAGATATGTCAAGATGTGTGTTTGTTTTGAGGACGGCTCTCTGGAGAGTCTTAGCAAAGAGGTCACAGGGATAATCAGAGCAATTCTCAGAGACACTGAGAACAAGATGGACAGTTCCCTCCTGGCACTTTCCCTGTAGGAGATACCGCAAGACGTTTCTGTAGATTGGGCACAGCGCTCTGCAGGGTGTTAGCAGAGACTTTCCCGGGACAGTGAAACCCTATGTCAGAGACACTGAGAAGAAGCCCCAATGTTCCCTCCAGGCACTTTCAGTGTGGGTGCCTTCTCCACGTGGTTCCTGGTTTCCCTGCAGCGCTGAAGAGAATGTTAGCAAAGAGGTAACCGGGACAGTGAAAACAGTACTCAAAGACAGGGAGAGCAAGCTCTCTCTTGGCACTTTGGATGTGGGACATACAGCGAGATGTTTGCTGCTTTTGCGTTTGGCTGTTGGGAGATTTACAGCACAAAGATATCTAGTTGATTTGAAGCAGTTCCGAGAAAGTCTAAACATAATCGCCACTTCTCCCTCCTGGCACTTTCCATGTGGGAGATATAGCAGGATGTCTATTGGTTTTGAGGACAACTCAATGGACAGTGTAGGGAGAAAAGTTCCTGGCTCCTTGAATGCCGTTCCTGGAGACACTGCGATCAATGTGGGAGATATGTCAAGATGTGTGTTTGTTTTGAGGACGGCTCTCTGGAGAGTCTTAGCAAAGAGGTCACAGGGATAATCAGAGCAATTCTCAGAGACACTGAGAACAAGCTCGACAATTCCCTCCTGGCACTTTCCCTGTAGGAGATACCGCAAGACGTTTCTGTAGATTGGGCACAGCGCTCTGCAGGGTGTTAGCAGAGACTTTCCCGGGACAGTGAAACCCTATGTCAGAGACACTGAGAAGAAGCCCCAATGTTCCCTCCAGGCACTTTCAGTGTGGGTGCCTTCTCCACGTGGTTCCTGGTTTCCCTGCAGCGCTGAAGAGAATGTTAGCAAAGAGGTAACCGGGACAGTGAAAACAGTACTCAAAGACAGGGAGAGCAAGCTCTCTCTTGGCACTTTGGATGTGGGACATACAGCGAGATGTTTGCTGCTTTTGCGTTTGGCTGTTGGGAGATTTACAGCACAAAGATATCTAGTTGATTTGAAGCAGTTCCGAGAAAGTCTAAACATAATCGCCACTTCTCCCTCCTGGCACTTTCCATGTGGGAGATATAGCAGGATGTCTATTGGTTTTGAGGACAACTCAATGGACAGTGTAGGGAGAAAAGTTCCTGGCTCCTTGAATGCCGTTCCTGGAGACACTGCGATCAATGTGGGAGATATGTCAAGATGTGTGTTTGTTTTGAGGACGGCTCTCTGGAGAGTCTTAGCAAAGAGGTCACAGGGATAATCAGAGCAATTCTCAGAGACACTGAGAACAAGCTCGACAATTCCCTCCTGGCACTTTCCCTGTAGGAGATACCGCAAGACGTTTCTGTAGATTGGGCACAGCGCTCTGCAGGGTGTTAGCAGAGACTTTCCCGGGACAGTGAAACCCTATGTCAGAGACACTGAGAAGAAGCCCCAGTGTTCCCTCCAGGCACTTTCAGTGTGGGTGCCTTCTCCACGTGGTTCCTGGTTTCCCTGCAGCACTGAAGAGAATGTTAGCAAAGAGGTAACCGGGACAGTGAAAACAGTACTCAAAGACAGGGAGAGCAAGCTCTCTCTTGGCACTTTGGATGTGGGACATACAGCGAGATGTTTGCTGCTTTTGCGTTTGGCTGTTGGGAGATTTACAGCACAAAGATATCTAGTTGATTTGAAGCAGTTCCGAGAAAGTCTAAACATAATCGCCACTTCTCCCTCCTGGCACTTTCCATGTGGGAGATCTAGCAGGATGTCTATTGGTTTTGAGGACAACTCAATGGACAGTGTAGGGAGAAAAGTTCCTGGCTCCTTGAATGCCGTTCCTGGAGACACTGCGATCAATGTGGGAGATATGTCAAGATGTGTGTTTGTTTTGAGGACGGCTCTCTGGAGAGTCTTAGCAAAGAGGTCACAGGGATAATCAGAGCAATTCTCAGAGACACTGAGAACAAGCTCGACAATTCCCTCCTGGCACTTTCCCTGTAGGAGATACCGCAAGACGTTTCTGTAGATTGGGCACAGCGCTCTGCAGGGTGTTAGCAGAGACTTTCCCGGGACAGTGAAACCCTATGTCAGAGACACTGAGAAGAAGCCCCAGTGTTCCCTCCAGGCACTTTCAGTGTGGGTGCCTTCTCCACGTGGTTCCTGGTTTCCCTGCAGCGCTGAAGAGAATGTTAGCAAAGAGGTAACCGGGACAGTGAAAACAGTACTCAAAGAGAGGGAGAGCAAGCTCTCTCTTGGCACTTTGGATGTGGGACATACAGCGAGATGTTTGCTGCTTTTGCGTTTGGCTGTTGGGAGATTTACAGCACAAAGATATCTAGTTGATTTGAAGCAGTTCCGAGAAAGTCTAAACATAATCGCCACTTCTCCCTCCTGGCACTTTCCATGTGGGAGATATAGCAGGATGTCTATTGGTTTTGAGGACAACTCAATGGACAGTGTAGGGAGAAAAGTTCCTGGCTCCTTGAATGCCGTTCCTGGAGACACTGCGATCAATGTGGGAGATATGTCAAGATGTGTGTTTGTTTTGAGGACGGCTCTCTGGAGAGTCTTAGCAAAGAGGTCACAGGGATAATCAGAGCAATTCTCAGAGACACTGAGAACAAGCTCGACAATTCCCTCCTGGCACTTTCCCTGTAGGAGATACCGCAAGACGTTTCTGTAGATTGGGCACAGCGCTCTGCAGGGTGTTAGCAGAGACTTTCCCGGGACAGTGAAACCCTATGTCAGAGACACTGAGAAGAAGCCCCAGTGTTCCCTCCAGGCACTTTCAGTGTGGGTGCCTTCTCCACGTGGTTCCTGGTTTCCCTGCAGCGCTGAAGAGAATGTTAGCAAAGAGGTAACCGGGACAGTGAAAACAGTACTCAAAGACAGGGAGAGCAAGCTCTCTCTTGGCACTTTGGATGTGGGACATACAGCGAGATGTTTGCTGCTTTTGCGTTTGGCTGTTGGGAGATTTACAGCACAAAGATATCTAGTTGATTTGAAGCAGTTCCGAGAAAGTCTAAACATAATCGCCACTTCTCCCTCCTGGCACTTTCCATGTGGGAGATATAGCAGGATGTCTATTGGTTTTGAGGACAACTCAATGGACAGTGTAGGGAGAAAAGTTCCTGGCTCCTTGAATGCCGTTCCTGGAGACACTGCGATCAATGTGGGAGATATGTCAAGATGTGTGTTTGTTTTGAGGACGGCTCTCTGGAGAGTCTTAGCAAAGAGGTCACAGGGATAATCAGAGCAATTCTCAGAGACACTGAGAACAAGCTCGACAATTCCCTCCTGGCACTTTCCCTGTAGGAGATACCGCAAGACGTTTCTGTAGATTGGGCACAGCGCTCTGCAGGGTGTTAGCAGAGACTTTCCCGGGACAGTGAAACCCTATGTCAGAGACACTGAGAAGAAGCCCCAGTGTTCCCTCCAGGCACTTTCAGTGTGGGTGCCTTCTCCACGTGGTTCCTGGTTTCCCTGCAGCGCTGAAGAGAATGTTAGCAAAGAGGTAACCGGGACAGTGAAAACAGTACTCAAAGACAGGGAGAGCAAGCTCTCTCTTGGCACTTTGGATGTGGGACATACAGCGAGATGTTTGCTGCTTTTGCGTTTGGCTGTTGGGAGATTTACAGCACAAAGATATCTAGTTGATTTGAAGCAGTTCCGAGAAAGTCTAAACATAATCGCCACTTCTCCCTCCTGGCACTTTCCATGTGGGAGATATAGCAGGATGTCTATTGGTTTTGAGGACAACTCAATGGAGAGTGTAGGGAGAAAAGTTCCTGGCTCCTTGAATGCCGTTCCTGGAGACACTGCGATCAATGTGGGAGATATGTCAAGATGTGTGTTTGTTTTGAGGACGGCTCTCTGGAGAGTCTTAGCAAAGAGGTCACAGGGATAATCAGAGCAATTCTCAGAGACACTGAGAACAAGCTCGACAATTCCCTCCTGGCACTTTCCCTGTAGGAGATACCGCAAGACGTTTCTGTAGATTGGGCACAGCGCTCTGCAGGGTGTTAGCAGAGACTTTCCCGGGACAGTGAAACCCTATGTCAGAGACACTGAGAAGAAGCCCCAGTGTTCCCTCCAGGCACTTTCAGTGTGGGTGCCTTCTCCACGTGGTTCCTGGTTTCCCTGCAGCGCTGAAGAGAATGTTAGCAAAGAGGTAACCGGGACAGTGAAAACAGTACTCAAAGACAGGGAGAGCAAGCTCTCTCTTGGCACTTTGGATGTGGGACATACAGCGAGATGTTTGCTGCTTTTGCGTTTGGCTGTTGGGAGATTTACAGCACAAAGATATCTAGTTGATTTGAAGCAGTTCCGAGAAAGTCTAAACATAATCGCCACTTCTCCCTCCTGGCACTTTCCATGTGGGAGATATAGCAGGATGTCTATTGGTTTTGAGGACAACTCAATGGAGAGTGTAGGGAGAAAAGGTCCTGGCTCCTTGAATGCCGTTCCTGGAGACACTGCGATCAATGTGGGAGATATGTCAAGATGTGTGTTGGTTTTGAGGACGGCTCTCTGGAGAGTCTTAGCAAAGAGGTCAGAGGGATAATCAGAGCAATTCTCAGAGACACTGAGAACAAGCTCCACAATTCCCTCCTGGCACTTTCCCTGTAGGAGATACCGCAAGACGTTTCTGTAGATTGGGCACAGCGCTCTGCAGGGTGTTAGCAGAGACTTTCCCGGGACAGTGAAACCCTATGTCAGAGACACTGAGAAGAAGCCCCAGTGTTCCCTCCAGGCACTTTCAGTGTGGGTGCCTTCTCCACGTGGTTCCTGGTTTCCCTGCAGCGCTGAAGAGAATGTTAGCAAAGAGGTAACCGGGACAGTGAAAACAGTACTCAAAGACAGGGAGAGCAAGCTCTCTCTTGGCACTTTGGATGTGGGACATACAGCGAGATGTTTGCTGCTTTTGCGTTTGGCTGTTGGGAGATTTACAGCACAAAGATATCTAGTTGATTTGAAGCAGTTCCGAGAAAGTCTAAACATAATCGCCACTTCTCCCTCCTGGCACTTTCCATGTGGGAGATATAGCAGGATGTCTATTGGTTTTGAGGACAACTCAATGGACAGTGTAGGGAGAAAAGTTCCTGGCTCCTTGAATGCCGTTCCTGGAGACACTGCGATCAATGTGGGAGATATGTCAAGATGTGTGTTTGTTTTGAGGACGTCTCTCTGGAGAGTCTTAGCAAAGAGGTCACAGGGATAATCAGAGCAATTCTCAGAGACACTGAGAACAAGCTCGACAATTCCCTCCTGGCACTTTCCCTGTAGGAGATACCGCAAGACGTTTCTGTAGATTGGGCACAGCGCTCTGCAGGGTGTTAGCAGAGACTTTCCCGGGACAGTGAAACCCTATGTCAGAGACACTGAGAAGAAGCCCCAGTGTTCCCTCCAGGCACTTTCAGTGTGGGTGCCTTCTCCACGTGGTTCCTGGTTTCCCTGCAGCGCTGAAGAGAATGTTAGCAAAGAGGTAACCGGGACAGTGAAAACAGTACTCAAAGACAGGGAGAGCAAGCTCTCTCTTGGCACTTTGGATGTGGGACAT
Source organism: Chroicocephalus ridibundus (assembly GCF_963924245.1). Lineage (NCBI taxonomy): Eukaryota > Metazoa > Chordata > Aves > Charadriiformes > Laridae > Chroicocephalus > Chroicocephalus ridibundus. The sequence goes on from NW_026961344.1 coordinate 77,560, forward strand.
ACAGCGAGATGTTTGCTGCTTTTGCGTTTGGCTGTTGGGAGATTTACAGCACAAAGATATCTAGTTGATTTGAAGCAGTTCCGAGAAAGTCTAAACATAATCGCCACTTCTCCCTCCTGGCACTTTCCATGTGGGAGATATAGCAGGATGTCTATTGGTTTTGAGGACAACTCAATGGACAGTGTAGGGAGAAAAGTTCCTGGCTCCTTGAATGCCGTTCCTGGAGACACTGCGATCAATGTGGGAGATATGTCAAGATGTGTGTTTGTTTTGAGGACGGCTCTCTGGAGAGTCTTAGCAAAGAGGTCACAGGGATAATCAGAGCAATTCTCAGAGACACTGAGAACAAGCTCGACAATTCCCTCCTGGCACTTTCCCTGTAGGAGATACAGCAAGATGTTTCTGTAGATTGGGCACAGCGCTCTGCAGGGTGTTAGCAGAGACTTTCCCGGGACAGTGAAACCCTATGTCAGAGACACTGAGAAGAAGCCCCAATGTTCCCTCCAGGCACTTTCAGTGTGGGTGCCTTCTCCACGTGGTTCCTGGTTTCCCTGCAGCGCTGAAGAGAATGTTAGCAAAGAGGTAACCGGGACAGTGAAAACAGTACTCAAAGACAGGGAGAGCAAGCTCTCTCTTGGCACTTTGGATGTGGGACATACAGCGAGATGTTTGCTGCTTTTGCGTTTGGCTGTTGGGAGATTTACAGCACAAAGATATCTAGTTGATTTGAAGCAGTTCCGAGAAAGTCTAAACATAATCGCCACTTCTCCCTCCTGGCACTTTCCATGTGGGAGATATAGCAGGATGTCTATTGGTTTTGAGGACAACTCAATGGACAGTGTAGGGAGAAAAGTTCCTGGCTCCTTGAATGCCGTTCCTGGAGACACTGCGATCAATGTGGGAGATATGTCAAGATGTGTGTTTGTTTTGAGGACGTCTCTCTGGAGAGTCTTAGCAAAGAGGTCACAGGGATAATCAGAGCAATTCTCAGAGACACTGAGAACAAGCTCGACAATTCCCTCCTGGCACTTTCCCTGTAGGAGATACCGCAAGACGTTTCTGTAGATTGGGCACAGCGCTCTGCAGGGTGTTAGCAGAGACTTTCCCGGGACAGTGAAACCCTATGTCAGAGACACTGAGAAGAAGCCCCAGTGTTCCCTCCAGGCACTTTCAGTGTGGGTGCCTTCTCCACGTGGTTCCTGGTTTCCCTGCAGCGCTGAAGAGAATGTTAGCAAAGAGGTAACCGGGACAGTGAAAACAGTACTCAAAGACAGGGAGAGCAAGCTCTCTCTTGGCACTTTGGATGTGGGACATACAGCGAGATGTTTGCTGCTTTTGCGTTTGGCTGTTGGGAGATTTACAGCACAAAGATATCTAGTTGATTTGAAGCAGTTCCGAGAAAGTCTAAACATAATCGCCACTTCTCCCTCCTGGCACTTTCCATGTGGGAGATATAGCAGGATGTCTATTGGTTTTGAGGACAACTCAATGGACAGTGTAGGGAGAAAAGTTCCTGGCTCCTTGAATGCCGTTCCTGGAGACACTGCGATCAATGTGGGAGATATGTCAAGATGTGTGTTTGTTTTGAGGACGGCTCTCTGGAGAGTCTTAGCAAAGAGGTCAGAGGGATAATCAGAGCAATTCTCAGAGACACTGAGAACAAGCTCGACAATTCCCTCCTGGCACTTTCCCTGTAGGAGATACCGCAAGACGTTTCTGTAGATTGGGCACAGCGCTCTGCAGGGTGTTAGCAGAGACTTTCCCGGGACAGTGAAACCCTATGTCAGAGACACTGAGAAGAAGCCCCAGTGTTCCCTCCAGGCACTTTCAGTGTGGGTGCCTTCTCCACGTGGTTCCTGGTTTCCCTGCAGCGCTGAAGAGAATGTTAGCAAAGAGGTAACCGGGACAGTGAAAACAGTACTCAAAGACAGGGAGAGCAAGCTCTCTCTTGGCACTTTGGATGTGGGACATACAGCGAGATGTTTGCTGCTTTTGCGTTTGGCTGTTGGGAGATTTACAGCACAAAGATATCTAGTTGATTTGAAGCAGTTCCGAGAAAGTCTAAACATAATCGCCACTTCTCCCTCCTGGCACTTTCCATGTGGGAGATATAGCAGGATGTCTATTGGTTTTGAGGACAACTCAATGGACAGTGTAGGGAGAAAAGTTCCTGGCTCCTTGAATGCCGTTCCTGGAGACACTGCGATCAATGTGGGAGATATGTCAAGATGTGTGTTTGTTTTGAGGACGGCTCTCTGGAGAGTCTTAGCAAAGAGGTCACAGGGATAATCAGAGCAATTCTCAGAGACACTGAGAACAAGCTCGACAATTCCCTCCTGGCACTTTCCCTGTAGGAGATACCGCAAGACGTTTCTGTAGATTGGGCACAGCGCTCTGCAGGGTGTTAGCAGAGACTTTCCCGGGACAGTGAAACCCTATGTCAGAGACACTGAGAAGAAGCCCCAGTGTTCCCTCCAGGCACTTTCAGTGTGGGTGCCTTCTCCACGTGGTTCCTGGTTTCCCTGCAGCGCTGAAGAGAATGTTAGCAAAGAGGTAACCGGGACAGTGAAAACAGTACTCAAAGACAGGGAGAGCAAGCTCTCTCTTGGCACTTTGGATGTGGGACATACAGCGAGATGTTTGCTGCTTTTGCGTTTGGCTGTTGGGAGATTTACAGCACAAAGATATCTAGTTGATTTGAAGCAGTTCCGAGAAAGTCTAAACATAATCGCCACTTCTCCCTCCTGGCACTTTCCATGTGGGAGATATAGCAGGATGTCTATTGGTTTTGAGGACAACTCAATGGACAGTGTAGGGAGAAAAGGTCCTGGCTCCTTGAATGCCGTTCCTGGAGACACTGCGATCAATGTGGGAGATATGTCAAGATGTGTGTTTGTTTTGAGGACGGCTCTCTGGAGAGTCTTAGCAAAGAGGTCACAGGGATAATCAGAGCAATTCTCAGAGACACTGAGAACAAGCTCGACAATTCCCTCCTGGCACTTTCCCTGTAGGAGATACCGCAAGACGTTTCTGTAGATTGGGCACAGCGCTCTGCAGGGTGTTAGCAGAGACTTTCCCGGGACAGTGAAACCCTATGTCAGAGACACTGAGAAGAAGCCCCAGTGTTCCCTCCAGGCACTTTCAGTGTGGGTGCCTTCTCCACGTGGTTCCTGGTTTCCCTGCAGCGCTGAAGAGAATGTTAGCAAAGAGGTAACCGGGACAGTGAAAACAGTACTCAAAGACAGGGAGAGCAAGCTCTCTCTTGGCACTTTGGATGTGGGACATACAGCGAGATGTTTGCTGCTTTTGCGTTTGGCTGTTGGGAGATTTACAGCACAAAGATATCTAGTTGATTTGAAGCAGTTCCGAGAAAGTCTAAACATAATCGCCACTTCTCCCTCCTGGCACTTTCCATGTGGGAGATATAGCAGGATGTCTATTGGTTTTGAGGACAACTCAATGGACAGTGTAGGGAGAAAAGGTCCTGGCTCCTTGAATGCCGTTCCTGGAGACACTGCGATCAATGTGGGAGATATGTCAAGATGTGTGTTTGTTTTGAGGACGGCTCTCTGGAGAGTCTTAGCAAAGAGGTCACAGGGATAATCAGAGCAATTCTCAGAGACACTGAGAACAAGCTCGACAATTCCCTCCTGGCACTTTCCCTGTAGGAGATACCGCAAGACGTTTCTGTAGATTGGGCACAGCGCTCTGCAGGGTGTTAGCAGAGACTTTCCCGGGACAGTGAAACCCTATGTCAGAGACACTGAGAAGAAGCCCCAATGTTCCCTCCAGGCACTTTCAGTGTGGGTGCCTTCTCCACGTGGTTCCTGGTTTCCCTGCAGCGCTGAAGAGAATGTTAGCAAAGAGGTAACCGGGACAGTGAAAACAGTACTCAAAGACAGGGAGAGCAAGCTCTCTCTTGGCACTTTGGATGTGGGACATACAGCGAGATGTTTGCTGCTTTTGCGTTTGGCTGTTGGGAGATTTACAGCACAAAGATATCTAGTTGATTTGAAGCAGTTCCGAGAAAGTCTAAACATAATCGCCACTTCTCCCTCCTGGCACTTTCCATGTGGGAGATATAGCAGGATGTCTATTGGTTTTGAGGACAACTCAATGGACAGTGTAGGGAGAAAAGTTCCTGGCTCCTTGAATGCCGTTCCTGGAGACACTGCGATCAATGTGGGAGATATGTCAAGATGTGTGTTTGTTTTGAGGACGGCTCTCTGGAGAGTCTTAGCAAAGAGGTCAGAGGGATAATCAGAGCAATTCTCAGAGACACTGAGAACAAGCTCGACAATTCCCTCCTGGCACTTTCCCTGTAGGAGATACCGCAAGACGTTTCTGTAGATTGGGCACAGCGCTCTGCAGGGTGTTAGCAGAGACTTTCCCGGGACAGTGAAACCCTATGTCAGAGACACTGAGAAGAAGCCCCAGTGTTCCCTCCAGGCACTTTCAGTGTGGGTGCCTTCTCCACGTGGTTCCTGGTTTCCCTGCAGCGCTGAAGAGAATGTTAGCAAAGAGGTAACCGGGACAGTGAAAACAGTACTCAAAGACAGGGAGAGCAAGCTCTCTCTTGGCACTTTGGATGTGGGACATACAGCGAGATGTTTGCTGCTTTTGCGTTTGGCTGTTGGGAGATTTACAGCACAAAGATATCTAGTTGATTTGAAGCAGTTCCGAGAAAGTCTAAACATAATCGCCACTTCTCCCTCCTGGCACTTTCCATGTGGGAGATATAGCAGGATGTCTATTGGTTTTGAGGACAACTCAATGGACAGTGTAGGGAGAAAAGTTCCTGGCTCCTTGAATGCCGTTCCTGGAGACACTGCGATCAATGTGGGAGATATGTCAAGATGTGTGTTTGTTTTGAGGACGGCTCTCTGGAGAGTCTTAGCAAAGAGGTCACAGGGATAATCAGAGCAATTCTCAGAGACACTGAGAACAAGCTCCACAATTCCCTCCTGGCACTTTCCCTGTAGGAGATACCGCAAGACGTTTCTGTAGATTGGGCACAGCGCTCTGCAGGGTGTTAGCAGAGACTTTCCCGGGACAGTGAAACCCTATGTCAGAGACACTGAGAAGAAGCCCCAGTGTTCCCTCCAGGCACTTTCAGTGTGGGTGCCTTCTCCACGTGGTTCCTGGTTTCCCTGCAGCGCTGAAGAGAATGTTAGCAAAGAGGTAACCGGGACAGTGAAAACAGTACTCAAAGACAGGGAGAGCAAGCTCTCTCTTGGCACTTTGGATGTGGGACATACAGCGAGATGTTTGCTGCTTTTGCGTTTGGCTGTTGGGAGATTTACAGCACAAAGATATCTAGTTGATTTGAAGCAGTTCCGAGAAAGTCTAAACATAATCGCCACTTCTCCCTCCTGGCACTTTCCATGTGGGAGATATAGCAGGATGTCTATTGGTTTTGAGGACAACTCAATGGACAGTGTAGGGAGAAAAGTTCCTGGCTCCTTGAATGCCGTTCCTGGAGACACTGCGATCAATGTGGGAGATATGTCAAGATGTGTGTTTGTTTTGAGGACGGCTCTCTGGAGAGTCTTAGCAAAGAGGTCACAGGGATAATCAGAGCAATTCTCAGAGACACTGAGAACAAGCTCGACAATTCCCTCCTGGCACTTTCCCTGTAGGAGATACCGCAAGACGTTTCTGTAGATTGGGCACAGCGCTCTGCAGGGTGTTAGCAGAGACTTTCCCGGGACAGTGAAACCCTATGTCAGAGACACTGAGAAGAAGCCCCAATGTTCCCTCCAGGCACTTTCAGTGTGGGTGCCTTCTCCACGTGGTTCCTGGTTTCCCTGCAGCGCTGAAGAGAATGTTAGCAAAGAGGTAACCGGGACAGTGAAAACAGTACTCAAAGACAGGGAGAGCAAGCTCTCTCTTGGCACTTTGGATGTGGGACATACAGCGAGATGTTTGCTGCTTTTGCGTTTGGCTGTTGGGAGATTTACAGCACAAAGATATCTAGTTGATTTGAAGCAGTTCCGAGAAAGTCTAAACATAATCGCCACTTCTCCCTCCTGGCACTTTCCATGTGGGAGATATAGCAGGATGTCTATTGGTTTTGAGGACAACTCAATGGACAGTGTAGGGAGAAAAGTTCCTGGCTCCTTGAATGCCGTTCCTGGAGACACTGCGATCAATGTGGGAGATATGTCAAGATGTGTGTTTGTTTTGAGGACGGCTCTCTGGAGAGTCTTAGCAAAGAGGTCACAGGGATAATCAGAGCAATTCTCAGAGACACTGAGAACAAGCTCGACAATTCCCTCCTGGCACTTTCCCTGTAGGAGATACCGCAAGACGTTTCTGTAGATTGGGCACAGCGCTCTGCAGGGTGTTAGCAGAGACTTTCCCGGGACAGTGAAACCCTATGTCAGAGACACTGAGAAGAAGCCCCAATGTTCCCTCCAGGCACTTTCAGTGTGGGTGCCTTCTCCACGTGGTTCCTGGTTTCCCTGCAGCGCTGAAGAGAATGTTAGCAAAGAGGTAACCGGGACAGTGAAAACAGTACTCAAAGACAGGGAGAGCAAGCTCTCTCTTGGCACTTTGGATGTGGGACATACAGCGAGATGTTTGCTGCTTTTGCGTTTGGCTGTTGGGAGATTTACAGCACAAAGATATCTAGTTGATTTGAAGCAGTTCCGAGAAAGTCTAAACATAATCGCCACTTCTCCCTCCTGGCACTTTCCATGTGGGAGATATAGCAGGATGTCTATTGGTTTTGAGGACAACTCAATGGACAGTGTAGGGAGAAAAGTTCCTGGCTCCTTGAATGCCGTTCCTGGAGACACTGCGATCAATGTGGGAGATATGTCAAGATGTGTGTTTGTTTTGAGGACGGCTCTCTGGAGAGTCTTAGCAAAGAGGTCACAGGGATAATCAGAGCAATTCTCAGAGACACTGAGAACAAGCTCCACAATTCCCTCCTGGCACTTTCCCTGTAGGAGATACCGCAAGACGTTTCTGTAGATTGGGCACAGCGCTCTGCAGGGTGTTAGCAGAGACTTTCCCGGGACAGTGAAACCCTATGTCAGAGACACTGAGAAGAAGCCCCAGTGTTCCCTCCAGGCACTTTCAGTGTGGGTGCCTTCTCCACGTGGTTCCTGGTTTCCCTGCAGCGCTGAAGAGAATGTTAGCAAAGAGGTAACCGGGACAGTGAAAACAGTACTCAAAGACAGGGAGAGCAAGCTCTCTCTTGGCACTTTGGATGTGGGACATACAGCGAGATGTTTGCTGCTTTTGCGTTTGGCTGTTGGGAGATTTACAGCACAAAGATATCTAGTTGATTTGAAGCAGTTCCGAGAAAGTCTAAACATAATCGCCACTTCTCCCTCCTGGCACTTTCCATGTGGGAGATATAGCAGGATGTCTATTGGTTTTGAGGACAACTCAATGGACAGTGTAGGGAGAAAAGTTCCTGGCTCCTTGAATGCCGTTCCTGGAGACACTGCGATCAATGTGGGAGATATGTCAAGATGTGTGTTTGTTTTGAGGACGGCTCTCTGGAGAGTCTTAGCAAAGAGGTCACAGGGATAATCAGAGCAATTCTCAGAGACACTGAGAACAAGCTCGACAATTCCCTCCTGGCACTTTCCCTGTAGGAGATACCGCAAGACGTTTCTGTAGATTGGGCACAGCGCTCTGCAGGGTGTTAGCAGAGACTTTCCCGGGACAGTGAAACCCTATGTCAGAGACACTGAGAAGAAGCCCCAGTGTTCCCTCCAGGCACTTTCAGTGTGGGTGCCTTCTCCACGTGGTTCCTGGTTTCCCTGCAGCGCTGAAGAGAATGTTAGCAAAGAGGTAACCGGGACAGTGAAAACAGTACTCAAAGACAGGGAGAGCAAGCTCTCTCTTGGCACTTTGGATGTGGGACATACAGCGAGATGTTTGCTGCTTTTGCGTTTGGCTGTTGGGAGATTTACAGCACAAAGATATCTAGTTGATTTGAAGCAGTTCCGAGAAAGTCTAAACATAATCGCCACTTCTCCCTCCTGGCACTTTCCATGTGGGAGGTATAGCAGGATGTATATTGGTTTTGAGGACAACTCAATGGACAGTGTAGGGAGAAAAGTTCCTGGCTCCTTGAATGCCGTTCCTGGAGACACTGCGATCAATGTGGGAGATATGTCAAGATGTGTGTTTGTTTTGAGGACGGCTCTCTGGAGAGTCTTAGCAAAGAGGTCACAGGGATAATCAGAGCAATTCTCAGAGACACTGAGAACAAGCTCGACAATTCCCTCCTGGCACTTTCCCTGTAGGAGATACCGCAAGACGTTTCTGTAGATTGGGCACAGCGCTCTGCAGGGTGTTAGCAGAGACTTTCCCGGGACAGTGAAACCCTATGTCAGAGACACTGAGAAGAAGCCCCAGTGTTCCCTCCAGGCACTTTCAGTGTGGGTGCCTTCTCCACGTGGTTCCTGGTTTCCCTGCAGCGCTGAAGAGAATGTTAGCAAAGAGGTAACCGGGACAGTGAAAACAGTACTCAAAGACAGGGAGAGCAAGCTCTCTCTTGGCACTTTGGATGTGGGACATACAGCGAGATGTTTGCTGCTTTTGCGTTTGGCTGTTGGGAGATTTACAGCACAAAGATATCTAGTTGATTTGAAGCAGTTCCGAGAAAGTCTAAACATAATCGCCACTTCTCCCTCCTGGCACTTTCCATGTGGGAGATATAGCAGGATGTCTATTGGTTTTGAGGACAACTCAATGGACAGTGTAGGGAGAAAAGTTCCTGGCTCCTTGAATGCCGTTCCTGGAGACACTGCGATAAATGTGGGAGATATGTCAAGATGTGTGTTTGTTTTGAGGACGGCTCTCTGGAGAGTCTTAGCAAAGAGGTCACAGGGATAATCAGAGCAATTCTCAGAGACACTGAGAACAAGCTCCACAATTCCCTCCTGGCACTTTCCCTGTAGGAGATACCGCAAGACGTTTCTGTAGATTGGGCACAGCGCTCTGCAGGGTGTTAGCAGAGACTTTCCCGGGACAGTGAAACCCTATGTCAGAGACACTGAGAAGAAGCCCCAATGTTCCCTCCAGGCACTTTCAGTGTGGGTGCCTTCTCCACGTGGTTCCTGGTTTCCCTGCAGCGCTGAAGAGAATGTTAGCAAAGAGGTAACCGGGACAGTGAAAACAGTACTCAAAGACAGGGAGAGCAAGCTCTCTCTTGGCACTTTGGATGTGGGACATACAGCGAGATGTTTGCTGCTTTTGCGTTTGGCTGTTGGGAGATTTACAGCACAAAGATATCTAGTTGATTTGAAGCAGTTCCGAGAAAGTCTAAACATAATCGCCACTTCTCCCTCCTGGCACTTTCCATGTGGGAGATATAGCAGGATGTCTATTGGTTTTGAGGACAACTCAATGGAGAGTGTAGGGAGAAAAGTTCCTGGCTCCTTGAATGCCGTTCCTGGAGACACTGCGATCAATGTGGGAGATATGTCAAGATGTGTGTTTGTTTTGAGGACGGCTCTCTGGAGAGTCTTAGCAAAGAGGTCACAGGGATAATCAGAGCAATTCTCAGAGACACTGAGAACAAGCTCGACAATTCCCTCCTGGCACTTTCCCTGTAGGAGATACCGCAAGACGTTTCTGTAGATTGGGCACAGCGCTCTGCAGGGTGTTAGCAGAGACTTTCCCGGGACAGTGAAACCCTATGTCAGAGACACTGAGAAGAAGCCCCAGTGTTCCCTCCAGGCACTTTCAGTGTGGGTGCCTTCTCCACGTGGTTCCTGGTTTCCCTGCAGCGCTGAAGAGAATGTTAGCAAAGAGGTAACCGGGACAGTGAAAACAGTACTCAAAGAGAGGGAGAGCAAGCTCTCTCTTGGCACTTTGGATGTGGGACATACAGCGAGATGTTTGCTGCTTTTGCGTTTGGCTGTTGGGAGATTTACAGCACAAAGATATCTAGTTGATTTGAAGCAGTTCCGAGAAAGTCTAAACATAATCGCCACTTCTCCCTCCTGGCACTTTCCATGTGGGAGATATAGCAGGATGTCTATTGGTTTTGAGGACAACTCAATGGACAGTGTAGGGAGAAAAGTTCCTGGCTCCTTGAATGCCGTTCCTGGAGACACTGCGATCAATGTGGGAGATATGTCAAGATGTGTGTTTGTTTTGAGGACGGCTCTCTGGAGAGTCTTAGCAAAGAGGTCACAGGGATAATCAGAGCAATTCTCAGAGACACTGAGAACAAGCTCGACAATTCCCTCCTGGCACTTTCCCTGTAGGAGATACCGCAAGACGTTTCTGTAGATTGGGCACAGCGCTCTGCAGGGTGTTAGCAGAGACTTTCCCGGGACAGTGAAACCCTATGTCAGAGACACTGAGAAGAAGCCCCAGTGTTCCCTCCAGGCACTTTCAGTGTGGGTGCCTTCTCCACGTGGTTCCTGGTTTCCCTGCAGCGCTGAAGAGAATGTTAGCAAAGAGGTAACCGGGACAGTGAAAACAGTACTCAAAGACAGGGAGAGCAAGCTCTCTCTTGGCACTTTGGATGTGGGACATACAGCGAGATGTTTGCTGCTTTTGCGTTTGGCTGTTGGGAGATTTACAGCACAAAGATATCTAGTTGATTTGAAGCAGTTCCGAGAAAGTCTAAACATAATCGCCACTTCTCCCTCCTGGCACTTTCCATGTGGGAGATCTAGCAGGATGTCTATTGGTTTTGAGGACAACTCAATGGACAGTGTAGGGAGAAAAGTTCCTGGCTCCTTGAATGCCGTTCCTGGAGACACTGCGATCAATGTGGGAGATATGTCAAGATGTGTGTTTGTTTTGAGGACGGCTCTCTGGAGAGTCTTAGCAAAGAGGTCACAGGGATAATCAGAGCAATTCTCAGAGACACTGAGAACAAGCTCGACAATTCCCTCCTGGCACTTTCCCTGTAGGAGGTACTGCAAGACATTTCTGTAGATTGGGCACAGCGCTCTGCAGGGTGTTAGCAGAGACTTTCCCGGGACAGTGAAACCCTATGTCAGAGACACTGAGAAGAAGCCCCAGTGTTCCCTCCAGGCACTTTCAGTGTGGGTGCCTTCTCCACGTGGTTCCTGGTTTCCCTGCAGCGCTGAAGAGAATGTTAGCAAAGAGGTAACCGGGACAGTGAAAACAGTACTCAAAGACAGGGAGAGCAAGCTCTCTCTTGGCACTTTGGATGTGGGACATACAGCGAGATGTTTGCTGCTTTTGCGTTTGGCTGTTGGGAGATTTACAGCACAAAGATATCTAGTTGATTTGAAGCAGTTCCGAGAAAGTCTAAACATAATCGCCACTTCTCCCTCCTGGCACTTTCCATGTGGGAGATATAGCAGGATGTCTATTGGTTTTGAGGACAACTCAATGGAGAGTGTAGGGAGAAAAGTTCCTGGCTCCTTGAATGCCGTTCCTGGAGACACTGCGATCAATGTGGGAGATATGTCAAGATGTGTGTTTGTTTTGAGGACGGCTCTCTGGAGAGTCTTAGCAAAGAGGTCACAGGGATAATCAGAGCAATTCTCAGAGACACTGAGAACAAGCTCGACAATTCCCTCCTGGCACTTTCCCTGTAGGAGATACCGCAAGACGTTTCTGTAGATTGGGCACAGCGCTCTGCAGGGTGTTAGCAGAGACTTTCCCGGGACAGTGAAACCCTATGTCAGAGACACTGAGAAGAAGCCCCAATGTTCCCTCCAGGCACTTTCAGTGTGGGTGCCTTCTCCACGTGGTTCCTGGTTTCCCTGCAGCGCTGAAGAGAATGTTAGCAAAGAGGTAACCGGGACAGTGAAAACAGTACTCAAAGACAGGGAGAGCAAGCTCTCTCTTGGCACTTTGGATGTGGGACATACAGCGAGATGTTTGCTGCTTTTGCGTTTGGCTGTTGGGAGATTTACAGCACAAAGATATCTAGTTGATTTGAAGCAGTTCCGAGAAAGTCTAAACATAATCGCCACTTCTCCCTCCTGGCACTTTCCATGTGGGAGATATAGCAGGATGTCTATTGGTTTTGAGGACAACTCAATGGACAGTGTAGGGAGAAAAGGTCCTGGCTCCTTGAATGCCGTTCCTGGAGACACTGCGATCAATGTGGGAGATATGTCAAGATGTGTGTTTGTTTTGAGGACGGCTCTCTGGAGAGTCTTAGCAAAGAGGTCACAGGGATAATCAGAGCAATTCTCAGAGACACTGAGAACAAGCTCGACAATTCCCTCCTGGCACTTTCCCTGTAGGAGATACCGCAAGACGTTTCTGTAGATTGGGCACAGCGCTCTGCAGGGTGTTAGCAGAGACTTTCCCGGGACAGTGAAACCCTATGTCAGAGACACTGAGAAGAAGCCCCAGTGTTCCCTCCAGGCACTTTCAGTGTGGGTGCCTTCTCCACGTGGTTCCTGGTTTCCCTGCAGCGCTGAAGAGAATGTTAGCAAAGAAGTAACCGGGACAGTGAAAACAGTACTCAAAGACAGGGAGAGCAAGCTCTCTCTTGGCACTTTGGATGTGGGACGTACAGCGAGATGTTTGCTGCTTTTGCGTTTGGCTGTTGGGAGATTTACAGCACAAAGATATCTAGTTGATTTGAAGCAGTTCCGAGAAAGTCTAAACATAATCGCCACTTCTCCCTCCTGGCACTTTCCATGTGGGAGATATAGCAGGATGTCTATTGGTTTTGAGGACAACTCAATGGACAGTGTAGGGAGAAAAGGTCCTGGCTCCTTGAATGCCGTTCCTGGAGACACTGCGATCAATGTGGGAGATATGTCAAGATGTGTGTTTGTTTTGAGGACGGCTCTCTGGAGAGTCTTAGCAAAGAGGTCACAGGGATAATCAGAGCAATTCTCAGAGACACTGAGAACAAGCTCGACAATTCCCTCCTGGCACTTTCCCTGTAGGAGGTACCGCAAGACGTTTCTGTAGATTGGGCACAGCGCTCTGCAGGGTGTTAGCAGAGACTTTCCCGGGACAGTGAAACCCTATGTCAGAGACACTGAGAAGAAGCCCCAGTGTTCCCTCCAGGCACTTTCAGTGTGGGTGCCTTCTCCATGTGGTTCCTGGTTTCCCTGCAGCGCTGAAGAGAATGTTAGCAAAGAGGTAACCGGGACAGTGAAAACAGTACTCAAAGACAGGGAGAGCAAGCTCTCTCTTGGCACTTTGGATGTGGGACATACAGCGAGATGTTTGCTGCTTTTGCGTTTGGCTGTTGGGAGATTTACAGCACAAAGATATCTAGTTGATTTGAAGCAGTTCCGAGAAAGTCTAAACATAATCGCCACTTCTCCCTCCTGGCACTTTCCATGTGGGAGATATAGCAGGATGTCTATTGGTTTTGAGGACAACTCAATGGACAGTGTAGGGAGAAAAGTTCCTGGCTCCTTGAATGCCGTTCCTGGAGACACTGCGATCAATGTGGGAGATATGTCAAGATGTGTGTTTGTTTTGAGGACGTCTCTCTGGAGAGTCTTAGCAAAGAGGTCACAGGGATAATCAGAGCAATTCTCAGAGACACTGAGAACAAGCTCGACAATTCCCTCCTGGCACTTTCCCTGTAGGAGATACCGCAAGACGTTTCTGTAGATTGGGCACAGCGCTCTGCAGGGTGTTAGCAGAGACTTTCCCGGGACAGTGAAACCCTATGTCAGAGACACTGAGAAGAAGCCCCAGTGTTCCCTCCAGGCACTTTCAGTGTGGGTGCCTTCTCCACGTGGTTCCTGGTTTCCCTGCAGCGCTGAAGAGAATGTTAGCAAAGAGGTAACCGGGACAGTGAAAACAGTACTCAAAGACAGGGAGAGCAAGCTCTCTCTTGGCACTTTGGATGTGGGACATACAGCGAGATGTTTGCTGCTTTTGCGTTTGGCTGTTGGGAGATTTACAGCACAAAGATATCTAGTTGATTTGAAGCAGTTCCGAGAAAGTCTAAACATAATCGCCACTTCTCCCTCCTGGCACTTTCCATGTGGGAGGTATAGCAGGATGTATATTGGTTTTGAGGACAACTCAATGGACAGTGTAGGGAGAAAAGTTCCTGGCTCCTTGAATGCCGTTCCTGGAGACACTGCGATCAATGTGGGAGATATGTCAAGATGTGTGTTTGTTTTGAGGACGGCTCTCTGGAGAGTCTTAGCAAAGAGGTCACAGGGATAATCAGAGCAATTCTCAGAGACACTGAGAACAAGCTCCACAATTCCCTCCTGGCACTTTCCCTGTAGGAGGTACCGCAAGACGTTTCTGTAGATTGGGCACAGCGCTCTGCAGGGTGTTAGCAGAGACTTTCCCGGGACAGTGAAACCCTATGTCAGAGACACTGAGAAGAAGCCCCAATGTTCCCTCCAGGCACTTTCAGTGTGGGTGCCTTCTCCACGTGGTTCCTGGTTTCCCTGCAGCGCTGAAGAGAATGTTAGCAAAGAGGTAACCGGGACAGTGAAAACAGTACTCAAAGACAGGGAGAGCAAGCTCTCTCTTGGCACTTTGGATGTGGGACATACAGCGAGATGTTTGCTGCTTTTGCGTTTGGCTGTTGGGAGATTTACAGCACAAAGATATCTAGTTGATTTGAAGCAGTTCCGAGAAAGTCTAAACATAATCGCCACTTCTCCCTCCTGGCACTTTCCATGTGGGAGATATAGCAGGATGTCTATTGGTTTTGAGGACAACTCAATGGACAGTGTAGGGAGAAAAGTTCCTGGCTCCTTGAATGCCGTTCCTGGAGACACTGCGATCAATGTGGGAGATATGTCAAGATGTGTGTTTGTTTTGAGGACGGCTCTCTGGAGAGTCTTAGCAAAGAGGTCACAGGGATAATCAGAGCAATTCTCAGAGACACTGAGAACAAGCTCGACAATTCCCTCCTGGCACTTTCCCTGTAGGAGATACCGCAAGACGTTTCTGTAGATTGGGCACAGCGCTCTGCAGGGTGTTAGCAGAGACTTTCCCGGGACAGTGAAACCCTATGTCAGAGACACTGAGAAGAAGCCCCAATGTTCCCTCCAGGCACTTTCAGTGTGGGTGCCTTCTCCACGTGGTTCCTGGTTTCCCTGCAGCGCTGAAGAGAATGTTAGCAAAGAGGTAACCGGGACAGTGAAAACAGTACTCAAAGACAGGGAGAGCAAGCTCTCTCTTGGCACTTTGGATGTGGGACATACAGCGAGATGTTTGCTGCTTTTGCGTTTGGCTGTTGGGAGATTTACAGCACAAAGATATCTAGTTGATTTGAAGCAGTTCCGAGAAAGTCTAAACATAATCGCCACTTCTCCCTCCTGGCACTTTCCATGTGGGAGATATAGCAGGATGTCTATTGGTTTTGAGGACAACTCAATGGAGAGTGTAGGGAGAAAAGTTCCTGGCTCCTTGAATGCCGTTCCTGGAGACACTGCGATCAATGTGGGAGATATGTCAAGATGTGTGTTTGTTTTGAGGACGGCTCTCTGGAGAGTCTTAGCAAAGAGGTCACAGGGATAATCAGAGCAATTCTCAGAGACACTGAGAACAAGCTCGACAATTCCCTCCTGGCACTTTCCCTGTAGGAGATACCGCAAGACGTTTCTGTAGATTGGGCACAGCGCTCTGCAGGGTGTTAGCAGAGACTTTCCCGGGACAGTGAAACCCTATGTCAGAGACACTGAGAAGAAGCCCCAGTGTTCCCTCCAGGCACTTTCAGTGTGGGTGCCTTCTCCACGTGGTTCCTGGTTTCCCTGCAGCGCTGAAGAGAATGTTAGCAAAGAAGTAACCGGGACAGTGAAAACAGTACTCAAAGACAGGGAGAGCAAGCTCTCTCTTGGCACTTTGGATGTGGGACATACAGCGAGATGTTTGCTGCTTTTGCGTTTGGCTGTTGGGAGATTTACAGCACAAAGATATCTAGTTGATTTGAAGCAGTTCCGAGAAAGTCTAAACATAATCGCCACTTCTCCCTCCTGGCACTTTCCATGTGGGAGATATAGCAGGATGTATATTGGTTTTGAGGACAACTCAATGGACAGTGTAGGGAGAAAAGTTCCTGGCTCCTTGAATGCCGTTCCTGGAGACACTGCGATCAATGTGGGAGATATGTCAAGATGTGTGTTTGTTTTGAGGACGGCTCTCTGGAGAGTCTTAGCAAAGAGGTCACAGGGATAATCAGAGCAATTCTCAGAGACACTGAGAACAAGCTCGACAATTCCCTCCTGGCACTTTCCCTGTAGGAGATACCGCAAGACGTTTCTGTACATTGGGCACAGCGCTCTGCACGGTGTTAGCAGAGACTTTCCCGGGACAGTGAAACCCTATGTCAGAGACACTGAGAAGAAGCCCCAATGTTCCCTCCAGGCACTTTCAGTGTGGGTGCCTTCTCCACGTGGTTCCTGGTTTCCCTGCAGCGCTGAAGAGAATGTTAGCAAAGAGGTAACCGGGACAGTGAAAACAGTACTCAAAGACAGGGAGAGCAAGCTCTCTCTTGGCACTTTGGATGTGGGACATACAGCGAGATGTTTGCTGCTTTTGCGTTTGGCTGTTGGGAGATTTACAGCACAAAGATATCTAGTTGATTTGAAGCAGTTCCGAGAAAGTCTAAACATAATCGCCACTTCTCCCTCCTGGCACTTTCCATGTGGGAGATCTAGCAGGATGTCTATTGGTTTTGAGGACAACTCAATGGACAGTGTAGGGAGAAAAGTTCCTGGCTCCTTGAATGCCGTTCCTGGAGACACTGCGATCAATGTGGGAGATATGTCAAGATGTGTGTTTGTTTTGAGGACGGCTCTCTGGAGAGTCTTAGCAAAGAGGTCACAGGGATAATCAGAGCAATTCTCAGAGACACTGAGAACAAGCTCGACAATTCCCTCCTGGCACTTTCCCTGTAGGAGATACCGCAAGACGTTTCTGTAGATTGGGCACAGCGCTCTGCAGGGTGTTAGCAGAGACTTTCCCGGGACAGTGAAACCCTATGTCAGAGACACTGAGAAGAAGCCCCAGTGTTCCCTCCAGGCACTTTCAGTGTGGGTGCCTTCTCCACGTGGTTCCTGGTTTCCCTGCAGCGCTGAAGAGAATGTTAGCAAAGAGGTAACCGGGACAGTGAAAACAGTACTCAAAGACAGGGAGAGCAAGCTCTCTCTTGGCACTTTGGATGTGGGACATACAGCGAGATGTTTGCTGCTTTTGCGTTTGGCTGTTGGGAGATTTACAGCACAAAGATATCTAGTTGATTTGAAGCAGTTCCGAGAAAGTCTAAACATAATCGCCACTTCTCCCTCCTGGCACTTTCCATGTGGGAGATATAGCAGGATGTCTATTGGTTTTGAGGACAACTCAATGGACAGTGTAGGGAGAAAAGTTCCTGGCTCCTTGAATGCCGTTCCTGGAGACACTGCGATCAATGTGGGAGATATGTCAAGATGTGTGTTTGTTTTGAGGACGGCTCTCTGGAGAGTCTTAGCAAAGAGGTCACAGGGATAATCAGAGCAATTCTCAGAGACACTGAGAACAAGCTCGACAATTCCCTCCTGGCACTTTCCCTGTAGGAGATACCGCAAGACGTTTCTGTAGATTGGGCACAGCGCTCTGCAGGGTGTTAGCAGAGACTTTCCCGGGACAGTGAAACCCTATGTCAGAGACACTGAGAAGAAGCCCCAGTGTTCCCTCCAGGCACTTTCAGTGTGGGTGCCTTCTCCACGTGGTTCCTGGTTTCCCTGCAGCGCTGAAGAGAATGTTAGCAAAGAGGTAACCGGGACAGTGAAAACAGTACTCAAAGACAGGGAGAGCAAGCTCTCTCTTGGCACTTTGGATGTGGGACATACAGCGAGATGTTTGCTGCTTTTGCGTTTGGCTGTTGGGAGATTTACAGCACAAAGATATCTAGTTGATTTGAAGCAGTTCCGAGAAAGTCTAAACATAATCGCCACTTCTCCCTCCTGGCACTTTCCATGTGGGAGGTATAGCAGGATGTATATTGGTTTTGAGGACAACTCAATGGACAGTGTAGGGAGAAAAGTTCCTGGCTCCTTGAATGCCGTTCCTGGAGACACTGCGATCAATGTGGGAGATATGTCAAGATGTGTGTTTGTTTTGAGGACGGCTCTCTGGAGAGTCTTAGCAAAGAGGTCACAGGGATAATCAGAGCAATTCTCAGAGACACTGAGAACAAGCTCCACAATTCCCTCCTGGCACTTTCCCTGTAGGAGGTACCGCAAGACGTTTCTGTAGATTGGGCACAGCGCTCTGCAGGGTGTTAGCAGAGACTTTCCCGGGACAGTGAAACCCTATGTCAGAGACACTGAGAAGAAGCCCCAGTGTTCCCTCCAGGCACTTTCAGTGTGGGTGCCTTCTCCACGTGGTTCCTGGTTTCCCTGCAGCGCTGAAGAGAATGTTAGCAAAGAGGTAACCGGGACAGTGAAAACAGTACTCAAAGACAGGGAGAGCAAGCTCTCTCTTGGCACTTTGGATGTGGGACATACAGCGAGATGTTTGCTGCTTTTGCGTTTGGCTGTTGGGAGATTTACAGCACAAAGATATCTAGTTGATTTGAAGCAGTTCCGAGAAAGTCTAAACATAATCGCCACTTCTCCCTCCTGGCACTTTCCATGTGGGAGATATAGCAGGATGTCTATTGGTTTTGAGGACAACTCAATGGACAGTGTAGGGAGAAAAGTTCCTGGCTCCTTGAATGCCGTTCCTGGAGACACTGCGATCAATGTGGGAGATATGTCAAGATGTGTGTTTGTTTTGAGGACGGCTCTCTGGAGAGTCTTAGCAAAGAGGTCACAGGGATAATCAGAGCAATTCTCAGAGACACTGAGAACAAGCTCGACAATTCCCTCCTGGCACTTTCCCTGTAGGAGATACCGCAAGACGTTTCTGTAGATTGGGCACAGCGCTCTGCAGGGTGTTAGCAGAGACTTTCCCGGGACAGTGAAACCCTATGTCAGAGACACTGAGAAGAAGCCCCAGTGTTCCCTCCAGGCACTTTCAGTGTGGGTGCCTTCTCCACGTGGTTCCTGGTTTCCCTGCAGCGCTGAAGAGAATGTTAGCAAAGAGGTAACCGGGACAGTGAAAACAGTACTCAAAGACAGGGAGAGCAAGCTCTCTCTTGGCACTTTGGATGTGGGACATACAGCGAGATGTTTGCTGCTTTTGCGTTTGGCTGTTGGGAGATTTACAGCACAAAGATATCTAGTTGATTTGAAGCAGTTCCGAGAAAGTCTAAACATAATCGCCACTTCTCCCTCCTGGCACTTTCCATGTGGGAGATCTAGCAGGATGTCTATTGGTTTTGAGGACAACTCAATGGACAGTGTAGGGAGAAAAGTTCCTGGCTCCTTGAATGCCGTTCCTGGAGACACTGCGATCAATGTGGGAGATATGTCAAGATGTGTGTTTGTTTTGAGGACGGCTCTCTGGAGAGTCTTAGCAAAGAGGTCAGAGGGATAATCAGAGCAATTCTCAGAGACACTGAGAACAAGCTCGACAATTCCCTCCTGGCACTTTCCCTGTAGGAGATACCGCAAGACGTTTCTGTAGATTGGGCACAGCGCTCTGCAGGGTGTTAGCAGAGACTTTCCCGGGACAGTGAAACCCTATGTCAGAGACACTGAGAAGAAGCCCCAGTGTTCCCTCCAGGCACTTTCAGTGTGGGTGCCTTCTCCACGTGGTTCCTGGTTTCCCTGCAGCGCTGAAGAGAATGTTAGCAAAGAGGTAACCGGGACAGTGAAAACAGTACTCAAAGACAGGGAGAGCAAGCTCTCTCTTGGCACTTTGGATGTGGGACATACAGCGAGATGTTTGCTGCTTTTGCGTTTGGCTGTTGGGAGATTTACAGCACAAAGATATCTAGTTGATTTGAAGCAGTTCCGAGAAAGTCTAAACATAATCGCCACTTCTCCCTCCTGGCACTTTCCATGTGGGAGATATAGCAGGATGTCTATTGGTTTTGAGGACAACTCAATGGACAGTGTAGGGAGAAAAGTTCCTGGCTCCTTGAATGCCGTTCCTGGAGACACTGCGATCAATGTGGGAGATATGTCAAGATGTGTGTTTGTTTTGAGGACGGCTCTCTGGAGAGTCTTAGCAAAGAGGTCACAGGGATAATCAGAGCAATTCTCAGAGACACTGAGAACAAGCTCGACAATTCCCTCCTGGCACTTTCCCTGTAGGAGATACCGCAAGACGTTTCTGTAGATTGGGCACAGCGCTCTGCAGGGTGTTAGCAGAGACTTTCCCGGGACAGTGAAACCCTATGTCAGAGACACTGAGAAGAAGCCCCAGTGTTCCCTCCAGGCACTTTCAGTGTGGGTGCCTTCTCCACGTGGTTCCTGGTTTCCCTGCAGCGCTGAAGAGAATGTTAGCAAAGAGGTAACCGGGACAGTGAAAACAGTACTCAAAGACAGGGAGAGCAAGCTCTCTCTTGGCACTTTGGATGTGGGACATACAGCGAGATGTTTGCTGCTTTTGCGTTTGGCTGTTGGGAGATTTACAGCACAAAGATATCTAGTTGATTTGAAGCAGTTCCGAGAAAGTCTAAACATAATCGCCACTTCTCCCTCCTGGCACTTTCCATGTGGGAGGTATAGCAGGATGTATATTGGTTTTGAGGACAACTCAATGGACAGTGTAGGGAGAAAAGTTCCTGGCTCCTTGAATGCCGTTCCTGGAGACACTGCGATCAATGTGGGAGATATGTCAAGATGTGTGTTTGTTTTGAGGACGGCTCTCTGGAGAGTCTTAGCAAAGAGGTCACAGGGATAATCAGAGCAATTCTCAGAGACACTGAGAACAAGCTCGACAATTCCCTCCTGGCACTTTCCCTGTAGGAGATACCGCAAGACGTTTCTGTAGATTGGGCACAGCGCTCTGCAGGGTGTTAGCAGAGACTTTCCCGGGACAGTGAAACCCTATGTCAGAGACACTGAGAAGAAGCCCCAGTGTTCCCTCCAGGCACTTTCAGTGTGGGTGCCTTCTCCACGTGGTTCCTGCTTTCCCTGCAGCGCTGAAGAGAATGTTAGCAAAGAAGTAACCGGGACAGTGAAAACAGTACTCAAAGACAGGGAGAGCAAGCTCTCTCTTGGCACTTTGGATGTGGGACATACAGCGAGATGTTTGCTGCTTTTGCGTTTGGCTGTTGGGAGATTTACAGCACAAAGATATCTAGTTGATTTGAAGCAGTTCCGAGAAAGTCTAAACATAATCGCCACTTCTCCCTCCTGGCACTTTCCATGTGGGAGATATAGCAGGATGTCTATTGGTTTTGAGGACAACTCAATGGACAGTGTAGGGAGAAAAGGTCCTGGCTCCTTGAATGCCGTTCCTGGAGACACTGCGATCAATGTGGGAGATATGTCAAGATGTGTGTTTGTTTTGAGGACGGCTCTCTGGAGAGTCTTAGCAAAGAGGTCACAGGGATAATCAGAGCAATTCTCAGAGACACTGAGAACAAGCTCGACAATTCCCTCCTGGCACTTTCCCTGTAGGAGATACCGCAAGACGTTTCTGTAGATTGGGCACAGCGCTCTGCAGGGTGTTAGCAGAGACTTTCCCGGGACAGTGAAACCCTATGTCAGAGACACTGAGAAGAAGCCCCAATGTTCCCTCCAGGCACTTTCAGTGTGGGTGCCTTCTCCACGTGGTTCCTGGTTTCCCTGCAGCGCTGAAGAGAATGTTAGCAAAGAGGTAACCGGGACAGTGAAAACAGTACTCAAAGACAGGGAGAGCAAGCTCTCTCTTGGCACTTTGGATGTGGGACATACAGCGAGATGTTTGCTGCTTTTGCGTTTGGCTGTTGGGAGATTTACAGCACAAAGATATCTAGTTGATTTGAAGCAGTTCCGAGAAAGTCTAAACATAATCGCCACTTCTCCCTCCTGGCACTTTCCATGTGGGAGATATAGCAGGATGTCTATTGGTTTTGAGGACAACTCAATGGACAGTGTAGGGAGAAAAGTTCCTGGCTCCTTGAATGCCGTTCCTGGAGACACTGCGATCAATGTGGGAGATATGTCAAGATGTGTGTTTGTTTTGAGGACGGCTCTCTGGAGAGTCTTAGCAAAGAGGTCACAGGGATAATCAGAGCAATTCTCAGAGACACTGAGAACAAGCTCGACAATTCCCTCCTGGCACTTTCCCTGTAGGAGATACCGCAAGACGTTTCTGTAGATTGGGCACAGCGCTCTGCAGGGTGTTAGCAGAGACTTTCCCGGGACAGTGAAACCCTATGTCAGAGACACTGAGAAGAAGCCCCAGTGTTCCCTCCAGGCACTTTCAGTGTGGGTGCCTTCTCCACGTGGTTCCTGGTTTCCCTGCAGCGCTGAAGAGAATGTTAGCAAAGAGGTAACCGGGACAGTGAAAACAGTACTCAAAGACAGGGAGAGCAAGCTCTCTCTTGGCACTTTGGATGTGGGACATACAGCGAGATGTTTGCTGCTTTTGCGTTTGGCTGTTGGGAGATTTACAGCACAAAGATATCTAGTTGATTTGAAGCAGTTCCGAGAAAGTCTAAACATAATCGCCACTTCTCCCTCCTGGCACTTTCCATGTGGGAGATATAGCAGGATGTCTATTGGTTTTGAGGACAACTCAATGGACAGTGTAGGGAGAAAAGTTCCTGGCTCCTTGAATGCCGTTCCTGGAGACACTGCGATCAATGTGGGAGATATGTCAAGATGTGTGTTTGTTTTGAGGACGGCTCTCTGGAGAGTCTTAGCAAAGAGGTCACAGGGATAATCAGAGCAATTCTCAGAGACACTGAGAACAAGCTCGACAATTCCCTCCTGGCACTTTCCCTGTAGGAGATACCGCAAGACGTTTCTGTAGATTGGGCACAGCGCTCTGCAGGGTGTTAGCAGAGACTTTCCCGGGACAGTGAAACCCTATGTCAGAGACACTGAGAAGAAGCCCCAATGTTCCCTCCAGGCACTTTCAGTGTGGGTGCCTTCTCCACGCGGTTCCTGCTTTCCCTGCAGCGCTGAAGAGAATGTTAGCAAAGAGGTAACCGGGACAGTGAAAACAGTACTCAAAGACAGGGAGAGCAAGCTCTCTCTTGGCACTTTGGATGTGGGACATACAGCGAGATGTTTGCTGCTTTTGCGTTTGGCTGTTGGGAGATTTACAGCACAAAGATATCTAGTTGATTTGAAGCAGTTCCGAGAAAGTCTAAACATAATCGCCACTTCTCCCTCCTGGCACTTTCCATGTGGGAGATATAGCAGGATGTCTATTGGTTTTGAGGACAACTCAATGGACAGTGTAGGGAGAAAAGTTCCTGGCTCCTTGAATGCCGTTCCTGGAGACACTGCGATCAATGTGGGAGATATGTCAAGATGTGTGTTTGTTTTGAGGACGGCTCTCTGGAGAGTCTTAGCAAAGAGGTCACAGGGATAATCAGAGCAATTCTCAGAGACACTGAGAACAAGCTCGACAATTCCCTCCTGGCACTTTCCCTGTAGGAGATACCGCAAGACGTTTCTGTAGATTGGGCACAGCGCTCTGCAGGGTGTTAGCAGAGACTTTCCCGGGACAGTGAAACCCTATGTCAGAGACACTGAGAAGAAGCCCCAATGTTCCCTCCAGGCACTTTCAGTGTGGGTGCCTTCTCCACGCGGTTCCTGCTTTCCCTGCAGCGCTGAAGAGAATGTTAGCAAAGAGGTAACCGGGACAGTGAAAACAGTACTCAAAGACAGGGAGAGCAAGCTCTCTCTTGGCACTTTGGATGTGGGACATACAGCGAGATGTTTGCTGCTTTTGCGTTTGGCTGTTGGGAGATTTACAGCACAAAGATATCTAGTTGATTTGAAGCAGTTCCGAGAAAGTCTAAACATAATCGCCACTTCTCCCTCCTGGCACTTTCCATGTGGGAGATATAGCAGGATGTCTATTGGTTTTGAGGACAACTCAATGGACAGTGTAGGGAGAAAAGTTCCTGGCTCCTTGAATGCCGTTCCTGGAGACACTGCGATCAATGTGGGAGATATGTCAAGATGTGTGTTTGTTTTGAGGACGGCTCTCTGGAGAGTCTTAGCAAAGAGGTCACAGGGATAATCAGAGCAATTCTCAGAGACACTGAGAACAAGCTCGACAATTCCCTCCTGGCACTTTCCCTGTAGGAGATACCGCAAGACGTTTCTGTAGATTGGGCACAGCGCTCTGCAGGGTGTTAGCAGAGACTTTCCCGGGACAGTGAAACCCTATGTCAGAGACACTGAGAAGAAGCCCCAGTGTTCCCTCCAGGCACTTTCAGTGTGGGTGCCTTCTCCACGTGGTTCCTGGTTTCCCTGCAGCGCTGAAGAGAATGTTAGCAAAGAAGTAACCGGGACAGTGAAAACAGTACTCAAAGACAGGGAGAGCAAGCTCTCTCTTGGCACTTTGGATGTGGGACATACAGCGAGATGTTTGCTGCTTTTGCGTTTGGCTGTTGGGAGATTTACAGCACAAAGATATCTAGTTGATTTGAAGCAGTTCCGAGAAAGTCTAAACATAATCGCCACTTCTCCCTCCTGGCACTTTCCATGTGGGAGATATAGCAGGATGTCTATTGGTTTTGAGGACAACTCAATGGACAGTGTAGGGAGAAAAGGTCCTGGCTCCTTGAATGCCGTTCCTGGAGACACTGCGATCAATGTGGGAGATATGTCAAGATGTGTGTTTGTTTTGAGGACGGCTCTCTGGAGAGTCTTAGCAAAGAGGTCACAGGGATAATCAGAGCAATTCTCAGAGACACTGAGAACAAGCTCGACAATTCCCTCCTGGCACTTTCCCTGTAGGAGATACCGCAAGACGTTTCTGTAGATTGGGCACAGCGCTCTGCACGGTGTTAGCAGAGACTTTCCCGGGACAGTGAAACCCTATGTCAGAGACACTGAGAAGAAGCCCCAATGTTCCCTCCAGGCACTTTCAGTGTGGGTGCCTTCTCCACGTGGTTCCTGGTTTCCCTGCAGCGCTGAAGAGAATGTTAGCAAAGAGGTAACCGGGACAGTGAAAACAGTACTCAAAGACAGGGAGAGCAAGCTCTCTCTTGGCACTTTGGATGTGGGACATACAGCGAGATGTTTGCTGCTTTTGCGTTTGGCTGTTGGGAGATTTACAGCACAAAGATATCTAGTTGATTTGAAGCAGTTCCGAGAAAGTCTAAACATAATCGCCACTTCTCCCTCCTGGCACTTTCCATGTGGGAGATATAGCAGGATGTCTATTGGTTTTGAGGACAACTCAATGGACAGTGTAGGGAGAAAAGTTCCTGGCTCCTTGAATGCCGTTCCTGGAGACACTGCGATCAATGTGGGAGATATGTCAAGATGTGTGTTTGTTTTGAGGACGGCTCTCTGGAGAGTCTTAGCAAAGAGGTCACAGGGATAATCAGAGCAATTCTCAGAGACACTGAGAACAAGCTCGACAATTCCCTCCTGGCACTTTCCCTGTAGGAGATACCGCAAGACGTTTCTGTAGATTGGGCACAGCGCTCTGCAGGGTGTTAGCAGAGACTTTCCCGGGACAGTGAAACCCTATGTCAGAGACACTGAGAAGAAGCCCCAGTGTTCCCTCCAGGCACTTTCAGTGTGGGTGCCTTCTCCACGTGGTTCCTGGTTTCCCTGCAGCGCTGAAGAGAATGTTAGCAAAGAGGTAACCGGGACAGTGAAAACAGTACTCAAAGACAGGGAGAGCAAGCTCTCTCTTGGCACTTTGGATGTGGGACATACAGCGAGATGTTTGCTGCTTTTGCGTTTGGCTGTTGGGAGATTTACAGCACAAAGATATCTAGTTGATTTGAAGCAGTTCCGAGAAAGTCTAAACATAATCGCCACTTCTCCCTCCTGGCACTTTCCATGTGGGAGATATAGCAGGATGTCTATTGGTTTTGAGGACAACTCAATGGACAGTGTAGGGAGAAAAGTTCCTGGCTCCTTGAATGCCGTTCCTGGAGACACTGCGATCAATGTGGGAGATATGTCAAGATGTGTGTTTGTTTTGAGGACGGCTCTCTGGAGAGTCTTAGCAAAGAGGTCACAGGGATAATCAGAGCAATTCTCAGAGACACTGAGAACAAGCTCGACAATTCCCTCCTGGCACTTTCCCTGTAGGAGATACCGCAAGACGTTTCTGTAGATTGGGCACAGCGCTCTGCAGGGTGTTAGCAGAGACTTTCCCGGGACAGTGAAACCCTATGTCAGAGACACTGAGAAGAAGCCCCAATGTTCCCTCCAGGCACTTTCAGTGTGGGTGCCTTCTCCACGCGGTTCCTGCTTTCCCTGCAGCGCTGAAGAGAATGTTAGCAAAGAGGTAACCGGGACAGTGAAAACAGTACTCAAAGACAGGGAGAGCAAGCTCTCTCTTGGCACTTTGGATGTGGGACATACAGCGAGATGTTTGCTGCTTTTGCGTTTGGCTGTTGGGAGATTTACAGCACAAAGATATCTAGTTGATTTGAAGCAGTTCCGAGAAAGTCTAAACATAATCGCCACTTCTCCCTCCTGGCACTTTCCATGTGGGAGATATAGCAGGATGTCTATTGGTTTTGAGGACAACTCAATGGACAGTGTAGGGAGAAAAGTTCCTGGCTCCTTGAATGCCGTTCCTGGAGACACTGCGATCAATGTGGGAGATATGTCAAGATGTGTGTTTGTTTTGAGGACGGCTCTCTGGAGAGTCTTAGCAAAGAGGTCACAGGGATAATCAGAGCAATTCTCAGAGACACTGAGAACAAGCTCGACAATTCCCTCCTGGCACTTTCCCTGTAGGAGATACCGCAAGACGTTTCTGTAGATTGGGCACAGCGCTCTGCAGGGTGTTAGCAGAGACTTTCCCGGGACAGT
Organism: Chroicocephalus ridibundus; assembly: GCF_963924245.1. Taxonomy (NCBI): domain Eukaryota; kingdom Metazoa; phylum Chordata; class Aves; order Charadriiformes; family Laridae; genus Chroicocephalus; species Chroicocephalus ridibundus. Next base: position 104,298 of record NW_026961344.1, read on the forward strand.
GAAACCCTATGTCAGAGACACTGAGAAGAAGCCCCAGTGTTCCCTCCAGGCACTTTCAGTGTGGGTGCCTTCTCCACGTGGTTCCTGGTTTCCCTGCAGCGCTGAAGAGAATGTTAGCAAAGAAGTAACCGGGACAGTGAAAACAGTACTCAAAGACAGGGAGAGCAAGCTCTCTCTTGGCACTTTGGATGTGGGACATACAGCGAGATGTTTGCTGCTTTTGCGTTTGGCTGTTGGGAGATTTACAGCACAAAGATATCTAGTTGATTTGAAGCAGTTCCGAGAAAGTCTAAACATAATCGCCACTTCTCCCTCCTGGCACTTTCCATGTGGGAGATATAGCAGGATGTCTATTGGTTTTGAGGACAACTCAATGGACAGTGTAGGGAGAAAAGTTCCTGGCTCCTTGAATGCCGTTCCTGGAGACACTGCGATCAATGTGGGAGATATGTCAAGATGTGTGTTTGTTTTGAGGACGGCTCTCTGGAGAGTCTTAGCAAAGAGGTCACAGGGATAATCAGAGCAATTCTCAGAGACACTGAGAACAAGCTCGACAATTCCCTCCTGGCACTTTCCCTGTAGGAGATACCGCAAGACGTTTCTGTAGATTGGGCACAGCGCTCTGCAGGGTGTTAGCAGAGACTTTCCCGGGACAGTGAAACCCTATGTCAGAGACACTGAGAAGAAGCCCCAATGTTCCCTCCAGGCACTTTCAGTGTGGGTGCCTTCTCCACGCGGTTCCTGCTTTCCCTGCAGCGCTGAAGAGAATGTTAGCAAAGAGGTAACCGGGACAGTGAAAACAGTACTCAAAGACAGGGAGAGCAAGCTCTCTCTTGGCACTTTGGATGTGGGACATACAGCGAGATGTTTGCTGCTTTTGCGTTTGGCTGTTGGGAGATTTACAGCACAAAGATATCTAGTTGATTTGAAGCAGTTCCGAGAAAGTCTAAACATAATCGCCACTTCTCCCTCCTGGCACTTTCCATGTGGGAGATATAGCAGGATGTCTATTGGTTTTGAGGACAACTCAATGGACAGTGTAGGGAGAAAAGTTCCTGGCTCCTTGAATGCCGTTCCTGGAGACACTGCGATCAATGTGGGAGATATGTCAAGATGTGTGTTTGTTTTGAGGACGGCTCTCTGGAGAGTCTTAGCAAAGAGGTCACAGGGATAATCAGAGCAATTCTCAGAGACACTGAGAACAAGCTCGACAATTCCCTCCTGGCACTTTCCCTGTAGGAGATACCGCAAGACGTTTCTGTAGATTGGGCACAGCGCTCTGCAGGGTGTTAGCAGAGACTTTCCCGGGACAGTGAAACCCTATGTCAGAGACACTGAGAAGAAGCCCCAGTGTTCCCTCCAGGCACTTTCAGTGTGGGTGCCTTCTCCACGTGGTTCCTGGTTTCCCTGCAGCGCTGAAGAGAATGTTAGCAAAGAGGTAACCGGGACAGTGAAAACAGTACTCAAAGACAGGGAGAGCAAGCTCTCTCTTGGCACTTTGGATGTGGGACATACAGCGAGATGTTTGCTGCTTTTGCGTTTGGCTGTTGGGAGATTTACAGCACAAAGATATCTAGTTGATTTGAAGCAGTTCCGAGAAAGTCTAAACATAATCGCCACTTCTCCCTCCTGGCACTTTCCATGTGGGAGATCTAGCAGGATGTCTTTTGGTTTTGAGGACAACTCAATGGACAGTGTAGGGAGAAAAGTTCCTGGCTCCTTGAATGCCGTTCCTGGAGACACTGCGATCAATGTGGGAGATATGTCAAGATGTGTGTTTGTTTTGAGGACGGCTCTCTGGAGAGTCTTAGCAAAGAGGTCACAGGGATAATCAGAGCAATTCTCAGAGACACTGAGAACAAGCTCGACAATTCCCTCCTGGCACTTTCCCTGTAGGAGGTACTGCAAGACGTTTCTGTAGATTGGGCACAGCGCTCTGCAGGGTGTTAGCAGAGACTTTCCCGGGACAGTGAAACCCTATGTCAGAGACACTGAGAAGAAGCCCCAGTGTTCCCTCCAGGCACTTTCAGTGTGGGTGCCTTCTCCACGTGGTTCCTGGTTTCCCTGCAGCGCTGAAGAGAATGTTAGCAAAGAGGTAACCGGGACAGTGAAAACAGTACTCAAAGACAGGGAGAGCAAGCTCTCTCTTGGCACTTTGGATGTGGGACATACAGCGAGATGTTTGCTGCTTTTGCGTTTGGCTGTTGGGAGATTTACAGCACAAAGATATCTAGTTGATTTGAAGCAGTTCCGAGAAAGTCTAAACATAATCGCCACTTCTCCCTCCTGGCACTTTCCATGTGGGAGATATAGCAGGATGTCTATTGGTTTTGAGGACAACTCAATGGAGAGTGTAGGGAGAAAAGTTCCTGGCTCCTTGAATGCCGTTCCTGGAGACACTGCGATCAATGTGGGAGATATGTCAAGATGTGTGTTTGTTTTGAGGACGGCTCTCTGGAGAGTCTTAGCAAAGAGGTCACAGGGATAATCAGAGCAATTCTCAGAGACACTGAGAACAAGCTCGACAATTCCCTCCTGGCACTTTCCCTGTAGGAGATACCGCAAGACGTTTCTGTAGATTGGGCACAGCGCTCTGCAGGGTGTTAGCAGAGACTTTCCCGGGACAGTGAAACCCTATGTCAGAGACACTGAGAAGAAGCCCCAATGTTCCCTCCAGGCACTTTCAGTGTGGGTGCCTTCTCCACGTGGTTCCTGGTTTCCCTGCAGCGCTGAAGAGAATGTTAGCAAAGAGGTAACCGGGACAGTGAAAACAGTACTCAAAGACAGGGAGAGCAAGCTCTCTCTTGGCACTTTGGATGTGGGACATACAGCGAGATGTTTGCTGCTTTTGCGTTTGGCTGTTGGGAGATTTACAGCACAAAGATATCTAGTTGATTTGAAGCAGTTCCGAGAAAGTCTAAACATAATCGCCACTTCTCCCTCCTGGCACTTTCCATGTGGGAGATATAGCAGGATGTCTATTGGTTTTGAGGACAACTCAATGGACAGTGTAGGGAGAAAAGTTCCTGGCTCCTTGAATGCCGTTCCTGGAGACACTGCGATCAATGTGGGAGATATGTCAAGATGTGTGTTTGTTTTGAGGACGGCTCTCTGGAGAGTCTTAGCAAAGAGGTCACAGGGATAATCAGAGCAATTCTCAGAGACACTGAGAACAAGCTCCACAATTCCCTCCTGGCACTTTCCCTGTAGGAGGTACCGCAAGACGTTTCTGTAGATTGGGCACAGCGCTCTGCAGGGTGTTAGCAGAGACTTTCCCGGGACAGTGAAACCCTATGTCAGAGACACTGAGAAGAAGCCCCAGTGTTCCCTCCAGGCACTTTCAGTGTGGGTGCCTTCTCCACGTGGTTCCTGGTTTCCCTGCAGCGCTGAAGAGAATGTTAGCAAAGAGGTAACCGGGACAGTGAAAACAGTACTCAAAGACAGGGAGAGCAAGCTCTCTCTTGGCACTTTGGATGTGGGACATACAGCGAGATGTTTGCTGCTTTTGCGTTTGGCTGTTGGGAGATTTACAGCACAAAGATATCTAGTTGATTTGAAGCAGTTCCGAGAAAGTCTAAACATAATCGCCACTTCTCCCTCCTGGCACTTTCCATGTGGGAGATATAGCAGGATGTCTATTGGTTTTGAGGACAACTCAATGGACAGTGTAGGGAGAAAAGGTCCTGGCTCCTTGAATGCCGTTCCTGGAGACACTGCGATCAATGTGGGAGATATGTCAAGATGTGTGTTTGTTTTGAGGACGGCTCTCTGGAGAGTCTTAGCAAAGAGGTCACAGGGATAATCAGAGCAATTCTCAGAGACACTGAGAACAAGCTCGACAATTCCCTCCTGGCACTTTCCCTGTAGGAGATACCGCAAGACGTTTCTGTAGATTGGGCACAGCGCTCTGCACGGTGTTAGCAGAGACTTTCCCGGGACAGTGAAACCCTATGTCAGAGACACTGAGAAGAAGCCCCAATGTTCCCTCCAGGCACTTTCAGTGTGGGTGCCTTCTCCACGTGGTTCCTGGTTTCCCTGCAGCGCTGAAGAGAATGTTAGCAAAGAGGTAACCGGGACAGTGAAAACAGTACTCAAAGACAGGGAGAGCAAGCTCTCTCTTGGCACTTTGGATGTGGGACATACAGCGAGATGTTTGCTGCTTTTGCGTTTGGCTGTTGGGAGATTTACAGCACAAAGATATCTAGTTGATTTGAAGCAGTTCCGAGAAAGTCTAAACATAATCGCCACTTCTCCCTCCTGGCACTTTCCATGTGGGAGATCTAGCAGGATGTCTATTGGTTTTGAGGACAACTCAATGGACAGTGTAGGGAGAAAAGTTCCTGGCTCCTTGAATGCCGTTCCTGGAGACACTGCGATCAATGTGGGAGATATGTCAAGATGTGTGTTTGTTTTGAGGACGGCTCTCTGGAGAGTCTTAGCAAAGAGGTCACAGGGATAATCAGAGCAATTCTCAGAGACACTGAGAACAAGCTCGACAATTCCCTCCTGGCACTTTCCCTGTAGGAGATACCGCAAGACGTTTCTGTAGATTGGGCACAGCGCTCTGCAGGGTGTTAGCAGAGACTTTCCCGGGACAGTGAAACCCTATGTCAGAGACACTGAGAAGAAGCCCCAGTGTTCCCTCCAGGCACTTTCAGTGTGGGTGCCTTCTCCACGTGGTTCCTGGTTTCCCTGCAGCGCTGAAGAGAATGTTAGCAAAGAGGTAACCGGGACAGTGAAAACAGTACTCAAAGACAGGGAGAGCAAGCTCTCTCTTGGCACTTTGGATGTGGGACATACAGCGAGATGTTTGCTGCTTTTGCGTTTGGCTGTTGGGAGATTTACAGCACAAAGATATCTAGTTGATTTGAAGCAGTTCCGAGAAAGTCTAAACATAATCGCCACTTCTCCCTCCTGGCACTTTCCATGTGGGAGATCTAGCAGGATGTCTATTGGTTTTGAGGACAACTCAATGGACAGTGTAGGGAGAAAAGTTCCTGGCTCCTTGAATGCCGTTCCTGGAGACACTGCGATCAATGTGGGAGATATGTCAAGATGTGTGTTTGTTTTGAGGACGGCTCTCTGGAGAGTCTTAGCAAAGAGGTCACAGGGATAATCAGAGCAATTCTCAGAGACACTGAGAACAAGCTCGACAATTCCCTCCTGGCACTTTCCCTGTAGGAGGTACCGCAAGACGTTTCTGTAGATTGGGCACAGCGCTCTGCAGGGTGTTAGCAGAGACTTTCCCGGGACAGTGAAACCCTATGTCAGAGACACTGAGAAGAAGCCCCAATGTTCCCTCCAGGCACTTTCAGTGTGGGTGCCTTCTCCACGTGGTTCCTGGTTTCCCTGCAGCGCTGAAGAGAATGTTAGCAAAGAGGTAACCGGGACAGTGAAAACAGTACTCAAAGACAGGGAGAGCAAGCTCTCTCTTGGCACTTTGGATGTGGGACATACAGCGAGATGTTTGCTGCTTTTGCGTTTGGCTGTTGGGAGATTTACAGCACAAAGATATCTAGTTGATTTGAAGCAGTTCCGAGAAAGTCTAAACATAATCGCCACTTCTCCCTCCTGGCACTTTCCATGTGGGAGATATAGCAGGATGTCTATTGGTTTTGAGGACAACTCAATGGACAGTGTAGGGAGAAAAGTTCCTGGCTCCTTGAATGCCGTTCCTGGAGACACTGCGATCAATGTGGGAGATATGTCAAGATGTGTGTTTGTTTTGAGGACGGCTCTCTGGAGAGTCTTAGCAAAGAGGTCACAGGGATAATCAGAGCAATTCTCAGAGACACTGAGAACAAGCTCGACAATTCCCTCCTGGCACTTTCCCTGTAGGAGATACCGCAAGACGTTTCTGTAGATTGGGCACAGCGCTCTGCAGGGTGTTAGCAGAGACTTTCCCGGGACAGTGAAACCCTATGTCAGAGACACTGAGAAGAAGCCCCAGTGTTCCCTCCAGGCACTTTCAGTGTGGGTGCCTTCTCCACGTGGTTCCTGGTTTCCCTGCAGCGCTGAAGAGAATGTTAGCAAAGAAGTAACCGGGACAGTGAAAACAGTACTCAAAGACAGGGAGAGCAAGCTCTCTCTTGGCACTTTGGATGTGGGACATACAGCGAGATGTTTGCTGCTTTTGCGTTTGGCTGTTGGGAGATTTACAGCACAAAGATATCTAGTTGATTTGAAGCAGTTCCGAGAAAGTCTAAACATAATCGCCACTTCTCCCTCCTGGCACTTTCCATGTGGGAGATCTAGCAGGATGTCTATTGGTTTTGAGGACAACTCAATGGACAGTGTAGGGAGAAAAGTTCCTGGCTCCTTGAATGCCGTTCCTGGAGACACTGCGATCAATGTGGGAGATATGTCAAGATGTGTGTTTGTTTTGAGGACGGCTCTCTGGAGAGTCTTAGCAAAGAGGTCACAGGGATAATCAGAGCAATTCTCAGAGACACTGAGAACAAGCTCGACAATTCCCTCCTGGCACTTTCCCTGTAGGAGATACCGCAAGACGTTTCTGTAGATTGGGCACAGCGCTCTGCAGGGTGTTAGCAGAGACTTTCCCGGGACAGTGAAACCCTATGTCAGAGACACTGAGAAGAAGCCCCAGTGTTCCCTCCAGGCACTTTCAGTGTGGGTGCCTTCTCCACGTGGTTCCTGGTTTCCCTGCAGCGCTGAAGAGAATGTTAGCAAAGAGGTAACCGGGACAGTGAAAACAGTACTCAAAGACAGGGAGAGCAAGCTCTCTCTTGGCACTTTGGATGTGGGACATACAGCGAGATGTTTGCTGCTTTTGCGTTTGGCTGTTGGGAGATTTACAGCACAAAGATATCTAGTTGATTTGAAGCAGTTCCGAGAAAGTCTAAACATAATCGCCACTTCTCCCTCCTGGCACTTTCCATGTGGGAGATATAGCAGGATGTCTATTGGTTTTGAGGACAACTCAATGGACAGTGTAGGGAGAAAAGTTCCTGGCTCCTTGAATGCCGTTCCTGGAGACACTGCGATCAATGTGGGAGATATGTCAAGATGTGTGTTTGTTTTGAGGACGGCTCTCTGGAGAGTCTTAGCAAAGAGGTCACAGGGATAATCAGAGCAATTCTCAGAGACACTGAGAACAAGCTCGACAATTCCCTCCTGGCACTTTCCCTGTAGGAGGTACCGCAAGACGTTTCTGTAGATTGGGCACAGCGCTCTGCAGGGTGTTAGCAGAGACTTTCCCGGGACAGTGAAACCCTATGTCAGAGACACTGAGAAGAAGCCCCAATGTTCCCTCCAGGCACTTTCAGTGTGGGTGCCTTCTCCACGTGGTTCCTGGTTTCCCTGCAGCGCTGAAGAGAATGTTAGCAAAGAGGTAACCGGGACAGTGAAAACAGTACTCAAAGACAGGGAGAGCAAGCTCTCTCTTGGCACTTTGGATGTGGGACATACAGCGAGATGTTTGCTGCTTTTGCGTTTGGCTGTTGGGAGATTTACAGCACAAAGATATCTAGTTGATTTGAAGCAGTTCCGAGAAAGTCTAAACATAATCGCCACTTCTCCCTCCTGGCACTTTCCATGTGGGAGATATAGCAGGATGTCTATTGGTTTTGAGGACAACTCAATGGACAGTGTAGGGAGAAAAGTTCCTGGCTCCTTGAATGCCGTTCCTGGAGACACTGCGATCAATGTGGGAGATATGTCAAGATGTGTGTTTGTTTTGAGGACGGCTCTCTGGAGAGTCTTAGCAAAGAGGTCACAGGGATAATCAGAGCAATTCTCAGAGACACTGAGAACAAGCTCGACAATTCCCTCCTGGCACTTTCCCTGTAGGAGATACCGCAAGACGTTTCTGTAGATTGGGCACAGCGCTCTGCAGGGTGTTAGCAGAGACTTTCCCGGGACAGTGAAACCCTATGTCAGAGACACTGAGAAGAAGCCCCAGTGTTCCCTCCAGGCACTTTCAGTGTGGGTGCCTTCTCCACGTGGTTCCTGGTTTCCCTGCAGCGCTGAAGAGAATGTTAGCAAAGAAGTAACCGGGACAGTGAAAACAGTACTCAAAGACAGGGAGAGCAAGCTCTCTCTTGGCACTTTGGATGTGGGACATACAGCGAGATGTTTGCTGCTTTTGCGTTTGGCTGTTGGGAGATTTACAGCACAAAGATATCTAGTTGATTTGAAGCAGTTCCGAGAAAGTCTAAACATAATCGCCACTTCTCCCTCCTGGCACTTTCCATGTGGGAGATATAGCAGGATGTCTATTGGTTTTGAGGACAACTCAATGGACAGTGTAGGGAGAAAAGGTCCTGGCTCCTTGAATGCCGTTCCTGGAGACACTGCGATCAATGTGGGAGATATGTCAAGATGTGTGTTTGTTTTGAGGACGGCTCTCTGGAGAGTCTTAGCAAAGAGGTCACAGGGATAATCAGAGCAATTCTCAGAGACACTGAGAACAAGCTCGACAATTCCCTCCTGGCACTTTCCCTGTAGGAGATACCGCAAGACGTTTCTGTAGATTGGGCACAGCGCTCTGCACGGTGTTAGCAGAGACTTTCCCGGGACAGTGAAACCCTATGTCAGAGACACTGAGAAGAAGCCCCAATGTTCCCTCCAGGCACTTTCAGTGTGGGTGCCTTCTCCACGTGGTTCCTGCTTTCCCTGCAGCGCTGAAGAGAATGTTAGCAAAGAGGTAACCGGGACAGTGAAAACAGTACTCAAAGACAGGGAGAGCAAGCTCTCTCTTGGCACTTTGGATGTGGGACATACAGCGAGATGTTTGCTGCTTTTGCGTTTGGCTGTTGGGAGATTTACAGCACAAAGATATCTAGTTGATTTGAAGCAGTTCCGAGAAAGTCTAAACATAATCGCCACTTCTCCCTCCTGGCACTTTCCATGTGGGAGATATAGCAGGATGTCTATTGGTTTTGAGGACAACTCAATGGACAGTGTAGGGAGAAAAGTTCCTGGCTCCTTGAATGCCGTTCCTGGAGACACTGCGATCAATGTGGGAGATATGTCAAGATGTGTGTTTGTTTTGAGGACGGCTCTCTGGAGAGTCTTAGCAAAGAGGTCACAGGGATAATCAGAGCAATTCTCAGAGACACTGAGAACAAGCTCGACAATTCCCTCCTGGCACTTTCCCTGTAGGAGATACCGCAAGACGTTTCTGTAGATTGGGCACAGCGCTCTGCAGGGTGTTAGCAGAGACTTTCCCGGGACAGTGAAACCCTATGTCAGAGACACTGAGAAGAAGCCCCAGTGTTCCCTCCAGGCACTTTCAGTGTGGGTGCCTTCTCCACGTGGTTCCTGGTTTCCCTGCAGCGCTGAAGAGAATGTTAGCAAAGAAGTAACCGGGACAGTGAAAACAGTACTCAAAGACAGGGAGAGCAAGCTCTCTCTTGGCACTTTGGATGTGGGACATACAGCGAGATGTTTGCTGCTTTTGCGTTTGGCTGTTGGGAGATTTACAGCACAAAGATATCTAGTTGATTTGAAGCAGTTCCGAGAAAGTCTAAACATAATCGCCACTTCTCCCTCCTGGCACTTTCCATGTGGGAGATATAGCAGGATGTCTATTGGTTTTGAGGACAACTCAATGGACAGTGTAGGGAGAAAAGTTCCTGGCTCCTTGAATGCCGTTCCTGGAGACACTGCGATCAATGTGGGAGATATGTCAAGATGTGTGTTTGTTTTGAGGACGGCTCTCTGGAGAGTCTTAGCAAAGAGGTCACAGGGATAATCAGAGCAATTCTCAGAGACACTGAGAACAAGCTCGACAATTCCCTCCTGGCACTTTCCCTGTAGGAGATACCGCAAGACGTTTCTGTAGATTGGGCACAGCGCTCTGCAGGGTGTTAGCAGAGACTTTCCCGGGACAGTGAAACCCTATGTCAGAGACACTGAGAAGAAGCCCCAATGTTCCCTCCAGGCACTTTCAGTGTGGGTGCCTTCTCCACGTGGTTCCTGGTTTCCCTGCAGCGCTGAAGAGAATGTTAGCAAAGAGGTAACCGGGACAGTGAAAACAGTACTCAAAGACAGGGAGAGCAAGCTCTCTCTTGGCACTTTGGATGTGGGACATACAGCGAGATGTTTGCTGCTTTTGCGTTTGGCTGTTGGGAGATTTACAGCACAAAGATATCTAGTTGATTTGAAGCAGTTCCAAGAAAGTCTAAACATAATCGCCACTTCTCCCTCCTGGCACTTTCCATGTGGGAGATATAGCAGGATGTCTATTGGTTTTGAGGACAACTCAATGGACAGTGTAGGGAGAAAAGTTCCTGGCTCCTTGAATGCCGTTCCTGGAGACACTGCGATCAATGTGGGAGATATGTCAAGATGTGTGTTTGTTTTGAGGACGGCTCTCTGGAGAGTCTTAGCAAAGAGGTCACAGGGATAATCAGAGCAATTCTCAGAGACACTGAGAACAAGCTCGACAATTCCCTCCTGGCACTTTCCCTGTAGGAGATACCGCAAGACGTTTCTGTAGATTGGGCACAGCGCTCTGCACGGTGTTAGCAGAGACTTTCCCGGGACAGTGAAACCCTATGTCAGAGACACTGAGAAGAAGCCCCAGTGTTCCCTCCAGGCACTTTCAGTGTGGGTGCCTTCTCCACGTGGTTCCTGGTTTCCCTGCAGCGCTGAAGAGAATGTTAGCAAAGAAGTAACCGGGACAGTGAAAACAGTACTCAAAGACAGGGAGAGCAAGCTCTCTCTTGGCACTTTGGATGTGGGACATACAGCGAGATGTTTGCTGCTTTTGCGTTTGGCTGTTGGGAGATTTACAGCACAAAGATATCTAGTTGATTTGAAGCAGTTCCGAGAAAGTCTAAACATAATCGCCACTTCTCCCTCCTGGCACTTTCCATGTGGGAGATATAGCAGGATGTATATTGGTTTTGAGGACAACTCAATGGACAGTGTAGGGAGAAAAGGTCCTGGCTCCTTGAATGCCGTTCCTGGAGACACTGCGATCAATGTGGGAGATATGTCAAGATGTGTGTTTGTTTTGAGGACGGCTCTCTGGAGAGTCTTAGCAAAGAGGTCACAGGGATAATCAGAGCAATTCTCAGAGACACTGAGAACAAGCTCGACAATTCCCTCCTGGCACTTTCCCTGTAGGAGATACCGCAAGACGTTTCTGTAGATTGGGCACAGCGCTCTGCAGGGTGTTAGCAGAGACTTTCCCGGGACAGTGAAACCCTATGTCAGAGACACTGAGAAGAAGCCCCAGTGTTCCCTCCAGGCACTTTCAGTGTGGGTGCCTTCTCCACGTGGTTCCTGGTTTCCCTGCAGCGCTGAAGAGAATGTTAGCAAAGAGGTAACCGGGACAGTGAAAACAGTACTCAAAGACAGGGAGAGCAAGCTCTCTCTTGGCACTTTGGATGTGGGACATACAGCGAGATGTTTGCTGCTTTTGCGTTTGGCTGTTGGGAGATTTACAGCACAAAGATATCTAGTTGATTTGAAGCAGTTCCGAGAAAGTCTAAACATAATCGCCACTTCTCCCTCCTGGCACTTTCCATGTGGGAGATATAGCAGGATGTCTATTGGTTTTGAGGACAACTCAATGGAGAGTGTAGGGAGAAAAGTTCCTGGCTCCTTGAATGCCGTTCCTGGAGACACTGCGATCAATGTGGGAGATATGTCAAGATGTGTGTTTGTTTTGAGGACGGCTCTCTGGAGAGTCTTAGCAAAGAGGTCACAGGGATAATCAGAGCAATTCTCAGAGACACTGAGAACAAGCTCCACAATTCCCTCCTGGCACTTTCCCTGTAGGAGGTACCGCAAGACGTTTCTGTAGATTGGGCACAGCGCTCTGCAGGGTGTTAGCAGAGACTTTCCCGGGACAGTGAAACCCTATGTCAGAGACACTGAGAAGAAGCCCCAGTGTTCCCTCCAGGCACTTTCAGTGTGGGTGCCTTCTCCACGTGGTTCCTGGTTTCCCTGCAGCGCTGAAGAGAATGTTAGCAAAGAGGTAACCGGGACAGTGAAAACAGTACTCAAAGACAGGGAGAGCAAGCTCTCTCTTGGCACTTTGGATGTGGGACATACAGCGAGATGTTTGCTGCTTTTGCGTTTGGCTGTTGGGAGATTTACAGCACAAAGATATCTAGTTGATTTGAAGCAGTTCCGAGAAAGTCTAAACATAATCGCCACTTCTCCCTCCTGGCACTTTCCATGTGGGAGATATAGCAGGATGTCTATTGGTTTTGAGGACAACTCAATGGACAGTGTAGGGAGAAAAGTTCCTGGCTCCTTGAATGCCGTTCCTGGAGACACTGCGATCAATGTGGGAGATATGTCAAGATGTGTGTTTGTTTTGAGGACGGCTCTCTGGAGAGTCTTAGCAAAGAGGTCACAGGGATAATCAGAGCAATTCTCAGAGACACTGAGAACAAGCTCGACAATTCCCTCCTGGCACTTTCCCTGTAGGAGATACCGCAAGACGTTTCTGTAGATTGGGCACAGCGCTCTGCAGGGTGTTAGCAGAGACTTTCCCGGGACAGTGAAACCCTATGTCAGAGACACTGAGAAGAAGCCCCAGTGTTCCCTCCAGGCACTTTCAGTGTGGGTGCCTTCTCCACGTGGTTCCTGGTTTCCCTGCAGCGCTGAAGAGAATGTTAGCAAAGAGGTAACCGGGACAGTGAAAACAGTACTCAAAGACAGGGAGAGCAAGCTCTCTCTTGGCACTTTGGATGTGGGACATACAGCGAGATGTTTGCTGCTTTTGCGTTTGGCTGTTGGGAGATTTACAGCACAAAGATATCTAGTTGATTTGAAGCAGTTCCGAGAAAGTCTAAACATAATCGCCACTTCTCCCTCCTGGCACTTTCCATGTGGGAGATATAGCAGGATGTCTATTGGTTTTGAGGACAACTCAATGGACAGTGTAGGGAGAAAAGTTCCTGGCTCCTTGAATGCCGTTCCTGGAGACACTGCGATCAATGTGGGAGATATGTCAAGATGTGTGTTTGTTTTGAGGACGGCTCTCTGGAGAGTCTTAGCAAAGAGGTCAGAGGGATAATCAGAGCAATTCTCAGAGACACTGAGAACAAGCTCGACAATTCCCTCCTGGCACTTTCCCTGTAGGAGATACCGCAAGACGTTTCTGTAGATTGGGCACAGCGCTCTGCAGGGTGTTAGCAGAGACTTTCCCGGGACAGTGAAACCCTATGTCAGAGACACTGAGAAGAAGCCCCAGTGTTCCCTCCAGGCACTTTCAGTGTGGGTGCCTTCTCCACGTGGTTCCTGGTTTCCCTGCAGCGCTGAAGAGAATGTTAGCAAAGAGGTAACCGGGACAGTGAAAACAGTACTCAAAGACAGGGAGAGCAAGCTCTCTCTTGGCACTTTGGATGTGGGACATACAGCGAGATGTTTGCTGCTTTTGCGTTTGGCTGTTGGGAGATTTACAGCACAAAGATATCTAGTTGATTTGAAGCAGTTCCGAGAAAGTCTAAACATAATCGCCACTTCTCCCTCCTGGCACTTTCCATGTGGGAGATCTAGCAGGATGTCTATTGGTTTTGAGGACAACTCAATGGACAGTGTAGGGAGAAAAGTTCCTGGCTCCTTGAATGCCGTTCCTGGAGACACTGCGATCAATGTGGGAGATATGTCAAGATGTGTGTTTGTTTTGAGGACGGCTCTCTGGAGAGTCTTAGCAAAGAGGTCACAGGGATAATCAGAGCAATTCTCAGAGACACTGAGAACAAGCTCGACAATTCCCTCCTGGCACTTTCCCTGTAGGAGGTACTGCAAGACGTTTCTGTAGATTGGGCACAGCGCTCTGCAGGGTGTTAGCAGAGACTTTCCCGGGACAGTGAAACCCTATGTCAGAGACACTGAGAAGAAGCCCCAGTGTTCCCTCCAGGCACTTTCAGTGTGGGTGCCTTCTCCACGTGGTTCCTGGTTTCCCTGCAGCGCTGAAGAGAATGTTAGCAAAGAGGTAACCGGGACAGTGAAAACAGTACTCAAAGACAGGGAGAGCAAGCTCTCTCTTGGCACTTTGGATGTGGGACATACAGCGAGATGTTTGCTGCTTTTGCGTTTGGCTGTTGGGAGATTTACAGCACAAAGATATCTAGTTGATTTGAAGCAGTTCCGAGAAAGTCTAAACATAATCGCCACTTCTCCCTCCTGGCACTTTCCATGTGGGAGATATAGCAGGATGTCTATTGGTTTTGAGGACAACTCAATGGACAGTGTAGGGAGAAAAGTTCCTGGCTCCTTGAATGCCGTTCCTGGAGACACTGCGATCAATGTGGGAGATATGTCAAGATGTGTGTTTGTTTTGAGGACGGCTCTCTGGAGAGTCTTAGCAAAGAGGTCACAGGGATAATCAGAGCAATTCTCAGAGACACTGAGAACAAGCTCCACAATTCCCTCCTGGCACTTTCCCTGTAGGAGGTACCGCAAGACGTTTCTGTAGATTGGGCACAGCGCTCTGCAGGGTGTTAGCAGAGACTTTCCCGGGACAGTGAAACCCTATGTCAGAGACACTGAGAAGAAGCCCCAGTGTTCCCTCCAGGCACTTTCAGTGTGGGTGCCTTCTCCACGTGGTTCCTGGTTTCCCTGCAGCGCTGAAGAGAATGTTAGCAAAGAGGTAACCGGGACAGTGAAAACAGTACTCAAAGACAGGGAGAGCAAGCTCTCTCTTGGCACTTTGGATGTGGGACATACAGCGAGATGTTTGCTGCTTTTGCGTTTGGCTGTTGGGAGATTTACAGCACAAAGATATCTAGTTGATTTGAAGCAGTTCCGAGAAAGTCTAAACATAATCGCCACTTCTCCCTCCTGGCACTTTCCATGTGGGAGATATAGCAGGATGTCTATTGGTTTTGAGGACAACTCAATGGACAGTGTAGGGAGAAAAGTTCCTGGCTCCTTGAATGCCGTTCCTGGAGACACTGCGATCAATGTGGGAGATATGTCAAGATGTGTGTTTGTTTTGAGGACGTCTCTCTGGAGAGTCTTAGCAAAGAGGTCACAGGGATAATCAGAGCAATTCTCAGAGACACTGAGAACAAGCTCGACAATTCCCTCCTGGCACTTTCCCTGTAGGAGATACCGCAAGACGTTTCTGTAGATTGGGCACAGCGCTCTGCAGGGTGTTAGCAGAGACTTTCCCGGGACAGTGAAACCCTATGTCAGAGACACTGAGAAGAAGCCCCAATGTTCCCTCCAGGCACTTTCAGTGTGGGTGCCTTCTCCACGTGGTTCCTGGTTTCCCTGCAGCGCTGAAGAGAATGTTAGCAAAGAGGTAACCGGGACAGTGAAAACAGTACTCAAAGACAGGGAGAGCAAGCTCTCTCTTGGCACTTTGGATGTGGGACATACAGCGAGATGTTTGCTGCTTTTGCGTTTGGCTGTTGGGAGATTTACAGCACAAAGATATCTAGTTGATTTGAAGCAGTTCCGAGAAAGTCTAAACATAATCGCCACTTCTCCCTCCTGGCACTTTCCATGTGGGAGATCTAGCAGGATGTCTATTGGTTTTGAGGACAACTCAATGGACAGTGTAGGGAGAAAAGTTCCTGGCTCCTTGAATGCCGTTCCTGGAGACACTGCGATCAATGTGGGAGATATGTCAAGATGTGTGTTTGTTTTGAGGACGGCTCTCTGGAGAGTCTTAGCAAAGAGGTCACAGGGATAATCAGAGCAATTCTCAGAGACACTGAGAACAAGCTCCACAATTCCCTCCTGGCACTTTCCCTGTAGGAGGTACTGCAAGACGTTTCTGTAGATTGGGCACAGCGCTCTGCAGGGTGTTAGCAGAGACTTTCCCGGGACAGTGAAACCCTATGTCAGAGACACTGAGAAGAAGCCCCAGTGTTCCCTCCAGGCACTTTCAGTGTGGGTGCCTTCTCCACGTGGTTCCTGGTTTCCCTGCAGCGCTGAAGAGAATGTTAGCAAAGAGGTAACCGGGACAGTGAAAACAGTACTCAAAGACAGGGAGAGCAAGCTCTCTCTTGGCACTTTGGATGTGGGACATACAGCGAGATGTTTGCTGCTTTTGCGTTTGGCTGTTGGGAGATTTACAGCACAAAGATATCTAGTTGATTTGAAGCAGTTCCGAGAAAGTCTAAACATAATCGCCACTTCTCCCTCCTGGCACTTTCCATGTGGGAGATATAGCAGGATGTCTATTGGTTTTGAGGACAACTCAATGGAGAGTGTAGGGAGAAAAGTTCCTGGCTCCTTGAATGCCGTTCCTGGAGACACTGCGATCAATGTGGGAGATATGTCAAGATGTGTGTTTGTTTTGAGGACGGCTCTCTGGAGAGTCTTAGCAAAGAGGTCACAGGGATAATCAGAGCAATTCTCAGAGACACTGAGAACAAGCTCCACAATTCCCTCCTGGCACTTTCCCTGTAGGAGGTACCGCAAGACGTTTCTGTAGATTGGGCACAGCGCTCTGCAGGGTGTTAGCAGAGACTTTCCCGGGACAGTGAAACCCTATGTCAGAGACACTGAGAAGAAGCCCCAATGTTCCCTCCAGGCACTTTCAGTGTGGGTGCCTTCTCCACGTGGTTCCTGGTTTCCCTGCAGTGCTGAAGAGAATGTTAGCAAAGAGGTAACCGGGACAGTGAAAACAGTACTCAAAGACAGGGAGAGCAAGCTCTCTCTTGGCACTTTGGATGTGGGACATACAGCGAGATGTTTGCTGCTTTTGCGTTTGGCTGTTGGGAGATTTACAGCACAAAGATATCTAGTTGATTTGAAGCAGTTCCGAGAAAGTCTAAACATAATCGCCACTTCTCCCTCCTGGCACTTTCCATGTGGGAGATATAGCAGGATGTCTATTGGTTTTGAGGACAACTCAATGGACAGTGTAGGGAGAAAAGTTCCTGGCTCCTTGAATGCCGTTCCTGGAGACACTGCGATCAATGTGGGAGATATGTCAAGATGTGTGTTTGTTTTGAGGACGGCTCTCTGGAGAGTCTTAGCAAAGAGGTCACAGGGATAATCAGAGCAATTCTCAGAGACACTGAGAACAAGCTCGACAATTCCCTCCTGGCACTTTCCCTGTAGGAGATACCGCAAGACGTTTCTGTAGATTGGGCACAGCGCTCTGCAGGGTGTTAGCAGAGACTTTCCCGGGACAGTGAAACCCTATGTCAGAGACACTGAGAAGAAGCCCCAGTGTTCCCTCCAGGCACTTTCAGTGTGGGTGCCTTCTCCACGTGGTTCCTGGTTTCCCTGCAGCGCTGAAGAGAATGTTAGCAAAGAGGTAACCGGGACAGTGAAAACAGTACTCAAAGACAGGGAGAGCAAGCTCTCTCTTGGCACTTTGGATGTGGGACATACAGCGAGATGTTTGCTGCTTTTGCGTTTGGCTGTTGGGAGATTTACAGCACAAAGATATCTAGTTGATTTGAAGCAGTTCCGAGAAAGTCTAAACATAATCGCCACTTCTCCCTCCTGGCACTTTCCATGTGGGAGGTATAGCAGGATGTCTATTGGTTTTGAGGACAACTCAATGGACAGTGTAGGGAGAAAAGTTCCTGGCTCCTTGAATGCCGTTCCTGGAGACACTGCGATCAATGTGGGAGATATGTCAAGATGTGTGTTTGTTTTGAGGACGGCTCTCTGGAGAGTCTTAGCAAAGAGGTCACAGGGATAATCAGAGCAATTCTCAGAGACACTGAGAACAAGCTCCACAATTCCCTCCTGGCACTTTCCCTGTAGGAGGTACCGCAAGACGTTTCTGTAGATTGGGCACAGCGCTCTGCAGGGTGTTAGCAGAGACTTTCCCGGGACAGTGAAACCCTATGTCAGAGACACTGAGAAGAAGCCCCAATGTTCCCTCCAGGCACTTTCAGTGTGGGTGCCTTCTCCACGTGGTTCCTGGTTTCCCTGCAGCGCTGAAGAGAATGTTAGCAAAGAGGTAACCGGGACAGTGAAAACAGTACTCAAAGACAGGGAGAGCAAGCTCTCTCTTGGCACTTTGGATGTGGGACATACAGCGAGATGTTTGCTGCTTTTGCGTTTGGCTGTTGGGAGATTTACAGCACAAAGATATCTAGTTGATTTGAAGCAGTTCCGAGAAAGTCTAAACATAATCGCCACTTCTCCCTCCTGGCACTTTCCATGTGGGAGATATAGCAGGATGTCTATTGGTTTTGAGGACAACTCAATGGACAGTGTAGGGAGAAAAGTTCCTGGCTCCTTGAATGCCGTTCCTGGAGACACTGCGATCAATGTGGGAGATATGTCAAGATGTGTGTTTGTTTTGAGGACGGCTCTCTGGAGAGTCTTAGCAAAGAGGTCACAGGGATAATCAGAGCAATTCTCAGAGACACTGAGAACAAGCTCGACAATTCCCTCCTGGCACTTTCCCTGTAGGAGATACCGCAAGACGTTTCTGTAGATTGGGCACAGCGCTCTGCAGGGTGTTAGCAGAGACTTTCCCGGGACAGTGAAACCCTATGTCAGAGACACTGAGAAGAAGCCCCAGTGTTCCCTCCAGGCACTTTCAGTGTGGGTGCCTTCTCCACGTGGTTCCTGGTTTCCCTGCAGCGCTGAAGAGAATGTTAGCAAAGAGGTAACCGGGACAGTGAAAACAGTACTCAAAGACAGGGAGAGCAAGCTCTCTCTTGGCACTTTGGATGTGGGACATACAGCGAGATGTTTGCTGCTTTTGCGTTTGGCTGTTGGGAGATTTACAGCACAAAGATATCTAGTTGATTTGAAGCAGTTCCGAGAAAGTCTAAACATAATCGCCACTTCTCCCTCCTGGCACTTTCCATGTGGGAGATATAGCAGGATGTCTATTGGTTTTGAGGACAACTCAATGGACAGTGTAGGGAGAAAAGTTCCTGGCTCCTTGAATGCCGTTCCTGGAGACACTGCGATCAATGTGGGAGATATGTCAAGATGTGTGTTTGTTTTGAGGACGGCTCTCTGGAGAGTCTTAGCAAAGAGGTCACAGGGATAATCAGAGCAATTCTCAGAGACACTGAGAACAAGCTCGACAATTCCCTCCTGGCACTTTCCCTGTAGGAGATACCGCAAGACGTTTCTGTAGATTGGGCACAGCGCTCTGCAGGGTGTTAGCAGAGACTTTCCCGGGACAGTGAAACCCTATGTCAGAGACACTGAGAAGAAGCCCCAATGTTCCCTCCAGGCACTTTCAGTGTGGGTGCCTTCTCCACGTGGTTCCTGGTTTCCCTGCAGCGCTGAAGAGAATGTTAGCAAAGAGGTAACCGGGACAGTGAAAACAGTACTCAAAGACAGGGAGAGCAAGCTCTCTCTTGGCACTTTGGATGTGGGACATACAGCGAGATGTTTGCTGCTTTTGCGTTTGGCTGTTGGGAGATTTACAGCACAAAGATATCTAGTTGATTTGAAGCAGTTCCGAGAAAGTCTAAACATAATCGCCACTTCTCCCTCCTGGCACTTTCCATGTGGGAGATATAGCAGGATGTCTATTGGTTTTGAGGACAACTCAATGGACAGTGTAGGGAGAAAAGTTCCTGGCTCCTTGAATGCCGTTCCTGGAGACACTGCGATCAATGTGGGAGATATGTCAAGATGTGTGTTTGTTTTGAGGACGGCTCTCTGGAGAGTCTTAGCAAAGAGGTCACAGGGATAATCAGAGCAATTCTCAGAGACACTGAGAACAAGCTCGACAATTCCCTCCTGGCACTTTCCCTGTAGGAGATACCGCAAGACGTTTCTGTAGATTGGGCACAGCGCTCTGCAGGGTGTTAGCAGAGACTTTCCCGGGACAGTGAAACCCTATGTCAGAGACACTGAGAAGAAGCCCCAGTGTTCCCTCCAGGCACTTTCAGTGTGGGTGCCTTCTCCACGTGGTTCCTGGTTTCCCTGCAGCGCTGAAGAGAATGTTAGCAAAGAAGTAACCGGGACAGTGAAAACAGTACTCAAAGACAGGGAGAGCAAGCTCTCTCTTGGCACTTTGGATGTGGGACATACAGCGAGATGTTTGCTGCTTTTGCGTTTGGCTGTTGGGAGATTTACAGCACAAAGATATCTAGTTGATTTGAAGCAGTTCCGAGAAAGTCTAAACATAATCGCCACTTCTCCCTCCTGGCACTTTCCATGTGGGAGATATAGCAGGATGTATATTGGTTTTGAGGACAACTCAATGGACAGTGTAGGGAGAAAAGGTCCTGGCTCCTTGAATGCCGTTCCTGGAGACACTGCGATCAATGTGGGAGATATGTCAAGATGTGTGTTTGTTTTGAGGACGGCTCTCTGGAGAGTCTTAGCAAAGAGGTCACAGGGATAATCAGAGCAATTCTCAGAGACACTGAGAACAAGCTCGACAATTCCCTCCTGGCACTTTCCCTGTAGGAGATACCGCAAGACGTTTCTGTAGATTGGGCACAGCGCTCTGCAGGGTGTTAGCAGAGACTTTCCCGGGACAGTGAAACCCTATGTCAGAGACACTGAGAAGAAGCCCCAATGTTCCCTCCAGGCACTTTCAGTGTGGGTGCCTTCTCCACGTGGTTCCTGCTTTCCCTGCAGCGCTGAAGAGAATGTTAGCAAAGAGGTAACCGGGACAGTGAAAACAGTACTCAAAGACAGGGAGAGCAAGCTCTCTCTTGGCACTTTGGATGTGGGACATACAGCGAGATGTTTGCTGCTTTTGCGTTTGGCTGTTGGGAGATTTACAGCACAAAGATATCTAGTTGATTTGAAGCAGTTCCGAGAAAGTCTAAACATAATCGCCACTTCTCCCTCCTGGCACTTTCCATGTGGGAGATATAGCAGGATGTCTATTGGTTTTGAGGACAACTCAATGGACAGTGTAGGGAGAAAAGTTCCTGGCTCCTTGAATGCCGTTCCTGGAGACACTGCGATCAATGTGGGAGATATGTCAAGATGTGTGTTTGTTTTGAGGACGGCTCTCTGGAGAGTCTTAGCAAAGAGGTCACAGGGATAATCAGAGCAATTCTCAGAGACACTGAGAACAAGCTCGACAATTCCCTCCTGGCACTTTCCCTGTAGGAGATACCGCAAGACGTTTCTGTAGATTGGGCACAGCGCTCTGCAGGGTGTTAGCAGAGACTTTCCCGGGACAGTGAAACCCTATGTCAGAGACACTGAGAAGAAGCCCCAATGTTCCCTCCAGGCACTTTCAGTGTGGGTGCCTTCTCCACGTGGTTCCTGGTTTCCCTGCAGCGCTGAAGAGAATGTTAGCAAAGAAGTAACCGGGACAGTGAAAACAGTACTCAAAGACAGGGAGAGCAAGCTCTCTCTTGGCACTTTGGATGTGGGACATACAGCGAGATGTTTGCTGCTTTTGCGTTTGGCTGTTGGGAGATTTACAGCACAAAGATATCTAGTTGATTTGAAGCAGTTCCGAGAAAGTCTAAACATAATCGCCACTTCTCCCTCCTGGCACTTTCCATGTGGGAGATATAGCAGGATGTATATTGGTTTTGAGGACAACTCAATGGACAGTGTAGGGAGAAAAGGTCCTGGCTCCTTGAATGCCGTTCCTGGAGACACTGCGATCAATGTGGGAGATATGTCAAGATGTGTGTTTGTTTTGAGGACGGCTCTCTGGAGAGTCTTAGCAAAGAGGTCAGAGGGATAATCAGAGCAATTCTCAGAGACACTGAGAACAAGCTCGACAATTCCCTCCTGGCACTTTCCCTGTAGGAGATACCGCAAGACGTTTCTGTAGATTGGGCACAGCGCTCTGCAGGGTGTTAGCAGAGACTTTCCCGGGACAGTGAAACCCTATGTCAGAGACACTGAGGAGAAGCCCCAATGTTCCCTCCAGGCACTTTCAGTGTGGGTGCCTTCTCCACGCGGTTCCTGCTTTCCCTGCAGCGCTGAAGAGAATGTTAGCAAAGAAGTAACCGGGACAGTGAAAACAGTACTCAAAGACAGGGAGAGCAAGCTCTCTCTTGGCACTTTGGATGTGGGACATACAGCGAGATGTTTGCTGCTTTTGCGTTTGGCTGTTGGGAGATTTACAGCACAAAGATATCTAGTTGATTTGAAGCAGTTCCGAGAAAGTCTAAACATAATCGCCACTTCTCCCTCCTGGCACTTTCCATGTGGGAGATATAGCAGGATGTCTATTGGTTTTGAGGACAACTCAATGGACAGTGTAGGGAGAAAAGGTCCTGGCTCCTTGAATGCCGTTCCTGGAGACACTGCGATCAATGTGGGAGATATGTCAAGATGTGTGTTTGTTTTGAGGACGGCTCTCTGGAGAGTCTTAGCAAAGAGGTCACAGGGATAATCAGAGCAATTCTCAGAGACACTGAGAACAAGCTCGACAATTCCCTCCTGGCACTTTCCCTGTAGGAGATACCGCAAGACGTTTCTGTAGATTGGGCACAGCGCTCTGCAGGGTGTTAGCAGAGACTTTCCCGGGACAGTGAAACCCTATGTCAGAGACACTGAGAAGAAGCCCCAATGTTCCCTCCAGGCACTTTCAGTGTGGGTGCCTTCTCCACGCGGTTCCTGCTTTCCCTGCAGCGCTGAAGAGAATGTTAGCAAAGAGGTAACCGGGACAGTGAAAACAGTACTCAAAGACAGGGAGAGCAAGCTCTCTCTTGGCACTTTGGATGTGGGACATACAGCGAGATGTTTGCTGCTTTTGCGTTTGGCTGTTGGGAGATTTACAGCACAAAGATATCTAGTTGATTTGAAGCAGTTCCGAGAAAGTCTAAACATAATCGCCACTTCTCCCTCCTGGCACTTTCCATGTGGGAGATATAGCAGGATGTCTATTGGTTTTGAGGACAACTCAATGGACAGTGTAGGGAGAAAAGTTCCTGGCTCCTTGAATGCCGTTCCTGGAGACACTGCGATCAATGTGGGAGATATGTCAAGATGTGTGTTTGTTTTGAGGACGGCTCTCTGGAGAGTCTTAGCAAAGAGGTCACAGGGATAATCAGAGCAATTCTCAGAGACACTGAGAACAAGCTCGACAATTCCCTCCTGGCACTTTCCCTGTAGGAGATACCGCAAGACGTTTCTGTAGATTGGGCACAGCGCTCTGCAGGGTGTTAGCAGAGACTTTCCCGGGACAGTGAAACCCTATGTCAGAGACACTGAGAAGAAGCCCCAATGTTCCCTCCAGGCACTTTCAGTGTGGGTGCCTTCTCCACGTGGTTCCTGGTTTCCCTGCAGCGCTGAAGAGAATGTTAGCAAAGAGGTAACCGGGACAGTGAAAACAGTACTCAAAGACAGGGAGAGCAAGCTCTCTCTTGGCACTTTGGATGTGGGACATACAGCGAGATGTTTGCTGCTTTTGCGTTTGGCTGTTGGGAGATTTACAGCACAAAGATATCTAGTTGATTTGAAGCAGTTCCGAGAAAGTCTAAACATAATCGCCACTTCTCCCTCCTGGCACTTTCCATGTGGGAGATATAGCAGGATGTCTATTGGTTTTGAGGACAACTCAATGGACAGTGTAGGGAGAAAAGGTCCTGGCTCCTTGAATGCCGTTCCTGGAGACACTGCGATCAATGTGGGAGATATGTCAAGATGTGTGTTTGTTTTGAGGACGGCTCTCTGGAGAGTCTTAGCAAAGAGGTCACAGGGATAATCAGAGCAATTCTCAGAGACACTGAGAACAAGCTCGACAATTCCCTCCTGGCACTTTCCCTGTAGGAGATACCGCAAGACGTTTCTGTAGATTGGGCACAGCGCTCTGCAGGGTGTTAGCAGAGACTTTCCCGGGACAGTGAAACCCTATGTCAGAGACACTGAGAAGAAGCCCCAATGTTCCCTCCAGGCACTTTCAGTGTGGGTGCCTTCTCCACGTGGTTCCTGGTTTCCCTGCAGCGCTGAAGAGAATGTTAGCAAAGAGGTAACCGGGACAGTGAAAACAGTACTCAAAGAGAGGGAGAGCAAGCTCTCTCTTGGCACTTTGGATGTGGGACATACAGCGAGATGTTTGCTGCTTTTGCGTTTGGCTGTTGGGAGATTTACAGCACAAAGATATCTAGTTGATTTGAAGCAGTTCCGAGAAAGTCTAAACATAATCGCCACTTCTCCCTCCTGGCACTTTCCATGTGGGAGATATAGCAGGATGTCTATTGGTTTTGAGGACAACTCAATGGAGAGTGTAGGGAGAAAAGTTCCTGGCTCCTTGAATGCCGTTCCTGGAGACACTGCGATCAATGTGGGAGATATGTCAAGATGTGTGTTTGTTTTGAGGACGGCTCTCTGGAGAGTCTTAGCAAAGAGGTCACAGGGATAATCAGAGCAATTCTCAGAGACACTGAGAACAAGCTCGACAATTCCCTCCTGGCACTTTCCCTGTAGGAGATACCGCAAGACGTTTCTGTAGATTGGGCACAGCGCTCTGCAGGGTGTTAGCAGAGACTTTCCCGGGACAGTGAAACCCTATGTCAGAGACACTGAGAAGAAGCCCCAGTGTTCCCTCCAGGCACTTTCAGTGTGGGTGCCTTCTCCACGTGGTTCCTGGTTTCCCTGCAGCGCTGAAGAGAATGTTAGCAAAGAGGTAACCGGGACAGTGAAAACAGTACTCAAAGACAGGGAGAGCAAGCTCTCTCTTGGCACTTTGGATGTGGGACATACAGCGAGATGTTTGCTGCTTTTGCGTTTGGCTGTTGGGAGATTTACAGCACAAAGATATCTAGTTGATTTGAAGCAGTTCCGAGAAAGTCTAAACATAATCGCCACTTCTCCCTCCTGGCACTTTCCATGTGGGAGATATAGCAGGATGTCTATTGGTTTTGAGGACAACTCAATGGAGAGTGTAGGGAGAAAAGTTCCTGGCTCCTTGAATGCCGTTTCTGGAGACACTGCGATCAATGTGGGAGATATGTCAAGATGTGTGTTTGTTTTGAGGACGGCTCTCTGGAGAGTCTTAGCAAAGAGGTCACAGGGATAATCAGAGCAATTCTCAGAGACACTGAGAACAAGCTCGACAATTCCCTCCTGGCACTTTCCCTGTAGGAGATACCGCAAGACGTTTCTGTAGACTGGGCACAGCGCTCTGCAGGGTGTTAGCAGAGACTTTCCCGGGACAGTGAAACCCTATGTCAGAGACACTGAGAAGAAGCCCCAATGTTCCCTCCAGGCACTTTCAGTGTGGGTGCCTTCTCCACGTGGTTCCTGCTTTCCCTGCAGCGCTGAAGAGAATGTTAGCAAAGAGGTAACCGGGACAGTGAAAACAGTACTCAAAGACAGGGAGAGCAAGCTCTCTCTTGGCACTTTGGATGTGGGACATACAGCGAGATGTTTGCTGCTTTTGCGTTTGGCTGTTGGGAGATTTACAGCACAAAGATATCTAGTTGATTTGAAGCAGTTCCGAGAAAGTCTAAACATAATCGCCACTTCTCCCTCCTGGCACTTTCCATGTGGGAGATATAGCAGGATGTCTATTGGTTTTGAGGACAACTCAATGGAGAGTGTAGGGAGAAAAGTTCCTGGCTCCTTGAATGCCGTTCCTGGAGACACTGCGATCAATGTGGGAGATA
This sequence comes from Chroicocephalus ridibundus, assembly GCF_963924245.1. Classification (NCBI taxonomy): domain Eukaryota; kingdom Metazoa; phylum Chordata; class Aves; order Charadriiformes; family Laridae; genus Chroicocephalus; species Chroicocephalus ridibundus. The sequence goes on from NW_026961344.1 coordinate 129,713, forward strand.
TGTCAAGATGTGTGTTTGTTTTGAGGACGGCTCTCTGGAGAGTCTTAGCAAAGAGGTCACAGGGATAATCAGAGCAATTCTCAGAGACACTGAGAACAAGCTCGACAATTCCCTCCTGGCACTTTCCCTGTAGGAGATACCGCAAGACGTTTCTGTAGATTGGGCACAGCGCTCTGCAGGGTGTTAGCAGAGACTTTCCCGGGACAGTGAAACCCTATGTCAGAGACACTGAGAAGAAGCCCCAATGTTCCCTCCAGGCACTTTCAGTGTGGGTGCCTTCTCCACGTGGTTCCTGCTTTCCCTGCAGCGCTGAAGAGAATGTTAGCAAAGAGGTAACCGGGACAGTGAAAACAGTACTCAAAGACAGGGAGAGCAAGCTCTCTCTTGGCACTTTGGATGTGGGACATACAGCGAGATGTTTGCTGCTTTTGCGTTTGGCTGTTGGGAGATTTACAGCACAAAGATATCTAGTTGATTTGAAGCAGTTCCGAGAAAGTCTAAACATAATCGCCACTTCTCCCTCCTGGCACTTTCCATGTGGGAGATATAGCAGGATGTCTATTGGTTTTGAGGACAACTCAATGGACAGTGTAGGGAGAAAAGTTCCTGGCTCCTTGAATGCCGTTCCTGGAGACACTGCGATCAATGTGGGAGATATGTCAAGATGTGTGTTTGTTTTGAGGACGGCTCTCTGGAGAGTCTTAGCAAAGAGGTCACAGGGATAATCAGAGCAATTCTCAGAGACACTGAGAACAAGCTCGACAATTCCCTCCTGGCACTTTCCCTGTAGGAGATACCGCAAGACTTTTCTGTAGATTGGGCACAGCGCTCTGCAGGGTGTTAGCAGAGACTTTCCCGGGACAGTGAAACCCTATGTCAGAGACACTGAGAAGAAGCCCCAATGTTCCCTCCAGGCACTTTCAGTGTGGGTGCCTTCTCCACGTGGTTCCTGGTTTCCCTGCAGCGCTGAAGAGAATGTTAGCAAAGAGGTAACCGGGACAGTGAAAACAGTACTCAAAGACAGGGAGAGCAAGCTCTCTCTTGGCACTTTGGATGTGGGACATACAGCGAGATGTTTGCTGCTTTTGCGTTTGGCTGTTGGGAGATTTACAGCACAAAGATATCTAGTTGATTTGAAGCAGTTCCGAGAAAGTCTAAACATAATCGCCACTTCTCCCTCCTGGCACTTTCCATGTGGGAGATATAGCAGGATGTCTATTGGTTTTGAGGACAACTCAATGGACAGTGTAGGGAGAAAAGTTCCTGGCTCCTTGAATGCCGTTCCTGGAGACACTGCGATCAATGTGGGAGATATGTCAAGATGTGTGTTTGTTTTGAGGACGGCTCTCTGGAGAGTCTTAGCAAAGAGGTCACAGGGATAATCAGAGCAATTCTCAGAGACACTGAGAACAAGCTCCACAATTCCCTCCTGGCACTTTCCCTGTAGGAGATACCGCAAGACGTTTCTGTAGATTGGGCACAGCGCTCTGCAGGGTGTTAGCAGAGACTTTCCCAGGACAGTGAAACCCTATGTCAGAGACACTGAGAAGAAGCCCCAGTGTTCCCTCCAGGCACTTTCAGTGTGGGTGCCTTCTCCACGTGGTTCCTGGTTTCCCTGCAGCGCTGAAGAGAATGTTAGCAAAGAGGTAACCGGGACAGTGAAAACAGTACTCAAAGACAGGGAGAGCAAGCTCTCTCTTGGCACTTTGGATGTGGGACATACAGCGAGATGTTTGCTGCTTTTGCGTTTGGCTGTTGGGAGATTTACAGCACAAAGATATCTAGTTGATTTGAAGCAGTTCCGAGAAAGTCTAAACATAATCGCCACTTCTCCCTCCTGGCACTTTCCATGTGGGAGATATAGCAGGATGTCTATTGGTTTTGAGGACAACTCAATGGAGAGTGTAGGGAGAAAAGGTCCTGGCTCCTTGAATGCCGTTCCTGGAGACACTGCGATCAATGTGGGAGATATGTCAAGATGTGTGTTTGTTTTGAGGACGGCTCTCTGGAGAGTCTTAGCAAAGAGGTCACAGGGATAATCAGAGCAATTCTCAGAGACACTGAGAACAAGCTCGACAATTCCCTCCTGGCACTTTCCCTGTAGGAGATACCGCAAGACTTTTCTGTAGATTGGGCACAGCGCTCTGCACGGTGTTAGCAGAGACTTTCCCGGGACAGTGAAACCCTATGTCAGAGACACTGAGAAGAAGCCCCAATGTTCCCTCCAGGCACTTTCAGTGTGGGTGCCTTCTCCACGTGGTTCCTGGTTTCCCTGCAGCGCTGAAGAGAATGTTAGCAAAGAGGTAACCGGGACAGTGAAAACAGTACTCAAAGACAGGGAGAGCAAGCTCTCTCTTGGCACTTTGGATGTGGGACATACAGCGAGATGTTTGCTGCTTTTGCGTTTGGCTGTTGGGAGATTTACAGCACAAAGATATCTAGTTGATTTGAAGCAGTTCCGAGAAAGTCTAAACATAATCGCCACTTCTCCCTCCTGGCACTTTCCATGTGGGAGATATAGCAGGATGTCTATTGGTTTTGAGGACAACTCAATGGAGAGTGTAGGGAGAAAAGTTCCTGGCTCCTTGAATGCCGTTCCTGGAGACACTGCGATCAATGTGGGAGATATGTCAAGATGTGTGTTTGTTTTGAGGACGGCTCTCTGGAGAGTCTTAGCAAAGAGGTCACAGGGATAATCAGAGCAATTCTCAGAGACACTGAGAACAAGCTCCACAATTCCCTCCTGGCACTTTCCCTGTAGGAGATACCGCAAGACGTTTCTGTAGATTGGGCACAGCGCTCTGCAGGGTGTTAGCAGAGACTTTCCCGGGACAGTGAAACCCTATGTCAGAGACACTGAGAAGAAGCCCCAGTGTTCCCTCCAGGCACTTTCAGTGTGGGTGCCTTCTCCACGTGGTTCCTGGTTTCCCTGCAGCGCTGAAGAGAATGTTAGCAAAGAGGTAACCGGGACAGTGAAAACAGTACTCAAAGACAGGGAGAGCAAGCTCTCTCTTGGCACTTTGGATGTGGGACATACAGCGAGATGTTTGCTGCTTTTGCGTTTGGCTGTTGGGAGATTTACAGCACAAAGATATCTAGTTGATTTGAAGCAGTTCCGAGAAAGTCTAAACATAATCGCCACTTCTCCCTCCTGGCACTTTCCATGTGGGAGATATAGCAGGATGTCTATTGGTTTTGAGGACAACTCAATGGACAGTGTAGGGAGAAAAGTTCCTGGCTCCTTGAATGCCGTTCCTGGAGACACTGCGATCAATGTGGGAGATATGTCAAGATGTGTGTTTGTTTTGAGGACGGCTCTCTGGAGAGTCTTAGCAAAGAGGTCACAGGGATAATCAGAGCAATTCTCAGAGACACTGAGAACAAGCTCGACAATTCCCTCCTGGCACTTTCCCTGTAGGAGATACCACAAGACGTTTCTGTAGATTGGGCACAGCGCTCTGCAGGGTGTTAGCAGAGACTTTCCCGGGACAGTGAAACCCTATGTCAGAGACACTGAGAAGAAGCCCCAATGTTCCCTCCAGGCACTTTCAGTGTGGGTGCCTTCTCCACGTGGTTCCTGGTTTCCCTGCAGCGCTGAAGAGAATGTTAGCAAAGAGGTAACCGGGACAGTGAAAACAGTACTCAAAGACAGGGAGAGCAAGCTCTCTCTTGGCACTTTGGATGTGGGACATACAGCGAGATGTTTGCTGCTTTTGCGTTTGGCTGTTGGGAGATTTACAGCACAAAGATATCTAGTTGATTTGAAGCAGTTCCGAGAAAGTCTAAACATAATCGCCACTTCTCCCTCCTGGCACTTTCCATGTGGGAGATATAGCAGGATGTCTATTGGTTTTGAGGACAACTCAATGGAGAGTGTAGGGAGAAAAGTTCCTGGCTCCTTGAATGCCGTTCCTGGAGACACTGCGATCAATGTGGGAGATATGTCAAGATGTGTGTTTGTTTTGAGGACGGCTCTCTGGAGAGTCTTAGCAAAGAGGTCACAGGGATAATCAGAGCAATTCTCAGAGACACTGAGAACAAGCTCGACAATTCCCTCCTGGCACTTTCCCTGTAGGAGATACCGCAAGACGTTTCTGTAGATTGGGCACAGCGCTCTGCAGGGTGTTAGCAGAGACTTTCCCGGGACAGTGAAACCCTATGTCAGAGACACTGAGAAGAAGCCCCAGTGTTCCCTCCAGGCACTTTCAGTGTGGGTGCCTTCTCCACGTGGTTCCTGGTTTCCCTGCAGCGCTGAAGAGAATGTTAGCAAAGAGGTAACCGGGACAGTGAAAACAGTACTCAAAGACAGGGAGAGCAAGCTCTCTCTTGGCACTTTGGATGTGGGACATACAGCGAGATGTTTGCTGCTTTTGCGTTTGGCTGTTGGGAGATTTACAGCACAAAGATATCTAGTTGATTTGAAGCAGTTCCGAGAAAGTCTAAACATAATCGCCACTTCTCCCTCCTGGCACTTTCCATGTGGGAGATATAGCAGGATGTCTATTGGTTTTGAGGACAACTCAATGGACAGTGTAGGGAGAAAAGTTCCTGGCTCCTTGAATGCCGTTCCTGGAGACACTGCGATCAATGTGGGAGATATGTCAAGATGTGTGTTTGTTTTGAGGACGGCTCTCTGGAGAGTCTTAGCAAAGAGGTCACAGGGATAATCAGAGCAATTCTCAGAGACACTGAGAACAAGCTCGACAATTCCCTCCTGGCACTTTCCCTGTAGGAGATACCGCAAGACGTTTCTGTAGATTGGGCACAGCGCTCTGCAGGGTGTTAGCAGAGACTTTCCCGGGACAGTGAAACCCTATGTCAGAGACACTGAGAAGAAGCCCCAATGTTCCCTCCAGGCACTTTCAGTGTGGGTGCCTTCTCCACGTGGTTCCTGGTTTCCCTGCAGCGCTGAAGAGAATGTTAGCAAAGAGGTAACCGGGACAGTGAAAACAGTACTCAAAGACAGGGAGAGCAAGCTCTCTCTTGGCACTTTGGATGTGGGACATACAGCGAGATGTTTGCTGCTTTTGCGTTTGGCTGTTGGGAGATTTACAGCACAAAGATATCTAGTTGATTTGAAGCAGTTCCGAGAAAGTCTAAACATAATCGCCACTTCTCCCTCCTGGCACTTTCCATGTGGGAGATATAGCAGGATGTCTATTGGTTTTGAGGACAACTCAATGGAGAGTGTAGGGAGAAAAGTTCCTGGCTCCTTGAATGCCGTTCCTGGAGACACTGCGATCAATGTGGGAGATATGTCAAGATGTGTGTTTGTTTTGAGGACGGCTCTCTGGAGAGTCTTAGCAAAGAGGTCACAGGGATAATCAGAGCAATTCTCAGAGACACTGAGAACAAGCTCGACAATTCCCTCCTGGCACTTTCCCTGTAGGAGATACCGCAAGACTTTTCTGTAGATTGGGCACAGCGCTCTGCAGGGTGTTAGCAGAGACTTTCCCGGGACAGTGAAACCCTATGTCAGAGACACTGAGAAGAAGCCCCAATGTTCCCTCCAGGCACTTTCAGTGTGGGTGCCTTCTCCACGTGGTTCCTGGTTTCCCTGCAGCGCTGAAGAGAATGTTAGCAAAGAGGTAACCGGGACAGTGAAAACAGTACTCAAAGACAGGGAGAGCAAGCTCTCTCTTGGCACTTTGGATGTGGGACATACAGCGAGATGTTTGCTGCTTTTGCGTTTGGCTGTTGGGAGATTTACAGCACAAAGATATCTAGTTGATTTGAAGCAGTTCCGAGAAAGTCTAAACATAATCGCCACTTCTCCCTCCTGGCACTTTCCATGTGGGAGATATAGCAGGATGTCTATTGGTTTTGAGGACAACTCAATGGAGAGTGTAGGGAGAAAAGTTCCTGGCTCCTTGAATGCCGTTCCTGGAGACACTGCGATCAATGTGGGAGATATGTCAAGATGTGTGTTTGTTTTGAGGACGGCTCTCTGGAGAGTCTTAGCAAAGAGGTCACAGGGATAATCAGAGCAATTCTCAGAGACACTGAGAACAAGCTCCACAATTCCCTCCTGGCACTTTCCCTGTAGGAGATACCGCAAGACGTTTCTGTAGATTGGGCACAGCGCTCTGCAGGGTGTTAGCAGAGACTTTCCTGGGACAGTGAAACCCTATGTCAGAGACACTGAGAAGAAGCCCCAGTGTTCCCTCCAGGCACTTTCAGTGTGGGTGCCTTCTCCACGTGGTTCCTGGTTTCCCTGCAGCGCTGAAGAGAATGTTAGCAAAGAGGTAACCGGGACAGTGAAAACAGTACTCAAAGACAGGGAGAGCAAGCTCTCTCTTGGCACTTTGGATGTGGGACATACAGCGAGATGTTTGCTGCTTTTGCGTTTGGCTGTTGGGAGATTTACAGCACAAAGATATCTAGTTGATTTGAAGCAGTTCCGAGAAAGTCTAAACATAATCGCCACTTCTCCCTCCTGGCACTTTCCATGTGGGAGATATAGCAGGATGTCTATTGGTTTTGAGGACAACTCAATGGACAGTGTAGGGAGAAAAGGTCCTGGCTCCTTGAATGCCGTTCCTGGAGACACTGCGATCAATGTGGGAGATATGTCAAGATGTGTGTTTGTTTTGAGGACGGCTCTCTGGAGAGTCTTAGCAAAGAGGTCACAGGGATAATCAGAGCAATTCTCAGAGACACTGAGAACAAGCTCGACAATTCCCTCCTGGCACTTTCCCTGTAGGAGATACCGCAAGACGTTTCTGTAGATTGGGCACAGCGCTCTGCAGGGTGTTAGCAGAGACTTTCCCGGGACAGTGAAACCCTATGTCAGAGACACTGAGAAGAAGCCCCAGTGTTCCCTCCAGGCACTTTCAGTGTGGGTGCCTTCTCCACGTGGTTCCTGGTTTCCCTGCAGCGCTGAAGAGAATGTTAGCAAAGAGGTAACCGGGACAGTGAAAACAGTACTCAAAGACAGGGAGAGCAAGCTCTCTCTTGGCACTTTGGATGTGGGACATACAGCGAGATGTTTGCTGCTTTTGCGTTTGGCTGTTGGGAGATTTACAGCACAAAGATATCTAGTTGATTTGAAGCAGTTCCGAGAAAGTCTAAACATAATCGCCACTTCTCCCTCCTGGCACTTTCCATGTGGGAGATATAGCAGGATGTCTATTGGTTTTGAGGACAACTCAATGGAGAGTGTAGGGAGAAAAGTTCCTGGCTCCTTGAATGCCGTTCCTGGAGACACTGCGATCAATGTGGGAGATATGTCAAGATGTGTGTTTGTTTTGAGGACGGCTCTCTGGAGAGTCTTAGCAAAGAGGTCACAGGGATAATCAGAGCAATTCTCAGAGACACTGAGAACAAGCTCGACAATTCCCTCCTGGCACTTTCCCTGTAGGAGATACCGCAAGACGTTTCTGTAGATTGGGCACAGCGCTCTGCAGGGTGTTAGCAGAGACTTTCCCGGGACAGTGAAACCCTATGTCAGAGACACTGAGAAGAAGCCCCAGTGTTCCCTCCAGGCACTTTCAGTGTGGGTGCCTTCTCCACGTGGTTCCTGGTTTCCCTGCAGCGCTGAAGAGAATGTTAGCAAAGAGGTAACTGGGACAGTGAAAACAGTACTCAAAGACAGGGAGAGCAAGCTCTCTCTTGGCACTTTGGATGTGGGACATACAGCGAGATGTTTGCTGCTTTTGCGTTTGGCTGTTGGGAGATTTACAGCACAAAGATATCTAGTTGATTTGAAGCAGTTCCGAGAAAGTCTAAACATAATCGCCACTTCTCCCTCCTGGCACTTTCCATGTGGGAGATATAGCAGGATGTCTATTGGTTTTGAGGACAACTCAATGGAGAGTGTAGGGAGAAAAGTTCCTGGCTCCTTGAATGCCGTTCCTGGAGACACTGCGATCAATGTGGGAGATATGTCAAGATGTGTGTTTGTTTTGAGGACGGCTCTCTGGAGAGTCTTAGCAAAGAGGTCACAGGGATAATCAGAGCAATTCTCAGAGACACTGAGAACAAGCTCGACAATTCCCTCCTGGCACTTTCCCTGTAGGAGATACCGCAAGACGTTTCTGTAGATTGGGCACAGCGCTCTGCAGGGTGTTAGCAGAGACTTTCCCGGGACAGTGAAACCCTATGTCAGAGACACTGAGAAGAAGCCCCAGTGTTCCCTCCAGGCACTTTCAGTGTGGGTGCCTTCTCCACGTGGTTCCTGGTTTCCCTGCAGCGCTGAAGAGAATGTTAGCAAAGAGGTAACTGGGACAGTGAAAACAGTACTCAAAGACAGGGAGAGCAAGCTCTCTCTTGGCACTTTGGATGTGGGACATACAGCGAGATGTTTGCTGCTTTTGCGCTTGGCTGTTGGGAGATTTACAGCACAAAGATATCTAGTTGATTTGAAGCAGTTCCGAGAAAGTCTAAACATAATCGCCACTTCTCCCTCCTGGCACTTTCCATGTGGGAGATATAGCAGGATGTCTATTGGTTTTGAGGACAACTCAATGGACAGTGTAGGGAGAAAAGTTCCTGGCTCCTTGAATGCCGTTCCTGGAGACACTGCGATCAATGTGGGAGATATGTCAAGATGTGTGTTTGTTTTGAGGACGGCTCTCTGGAGAGTCTTAGCAAAGAGGTCACAGGGATAATCAGAGCAATTCTCAGAGACACTGAGAACAAGCTCGACAATTCCCTCCTGGCACTTTCCCTGTAGGAGATACCGCAAGACGTTTCTGTAGATTGGGCACAGCGCTCTGCAGGGTGTTAGCAGAGACTTTCCCGGGACAGTGAAACCCTATGTCAGAGACACTGAGAAGAAGCCCCAGTGTTCCCTCCAGGCACTTTCAGTGTGGGTGCCTTCTCCACGTGGTTCCTGGTTTCCCTGCAGCGCTGAAGAGAATGTTAGCAAAGAGGTAACCGGGACAGTGAAAACAGTACTCAAAGACAGGGAGAGCAAGCTCTCTCTTGGCACTTTGGATGTGGGACATACAGCGAGATGTTTGCTGCTTTTGCGTTTGGCTGTTGGGAGATTTACAGCACAAAGATATCTAGTTGATTTGAAGCAGTTCCGAGAAAGTCTAAACATAATCGCCACTTCTCCCTCCTGGCACTTTCCATGTGGGAGATATAGCAGGATGTCTATTGGTTTTGAGGACAACTCAATGGACAGTGTAGGGAGAAAAGTTCCTGGCTCCTTGAATGCCGTTCCTGGAGACACTGCGATCAATGTGGGAGATATGTCAAGATGTGTGTTTGTTTTGAGGACGGCTCTCTGGAGAGTCTTAGCAAAGAGGTCACAGGGATAATCAGAGCAATTCTCAGAGACACTGAGAACAAGCTCCACAATTCCCTCCTGGCACTTTCCCTGTAGGAGATACCGCAAGACGTTTCTGTAGATTGGGCACAGCGCTCTGCAGGGTGTTAGCAGAGACTTTCCCGGGACAGTGAAACCCTATGTCAGAGACACTGAGAAGAAGCCCCAATGTTCCCTCCAGGCACTTTCAGTGTGGGTGCCTTCTCCACGTGGTTCCTGCTTTCCCTGCAGCGCTGAAGAGAATGTTAGCAAAGAGGTAACCGGGACAGTGAAAACAGTACTCAAAGACAGGGAGAGCAAGCTCTCTCTTGGCACTTTGGATGTGGGACATACAGCGAGATGTTTGCTGCTTTTGCGTTTGGCTGTTGGGAGATTTACAGCACAAAGATATCTAGTTGATTTGAAGCAGTTCCGAGAAAGTCTAAACATAATCGCCACTTCTCCCTCCTGGCACTTTCCATGTGGGAGATATAGCAGGATGTCTATTGGTTTTGAGGACAACTCAATGGAGAGTGTAGGGAGAAAAGTTCCTGGCTCCTTGAATGCCGTTCCTGGAGACACTGCGATCAATGTGGGAGATATGTCAAGATGTGTGTTTGTTTTGAGGACGGCTCTCTGGAGAGTCTTAGCAAAGAGGTCACAGGGATAATCAGAGCAATTCTCAGAGACACTGAGAACAAGCTCGACAATTCCCTCCTGGCACTTTCCCTGTAGGAGATACCGCAAGACGTTTCTGTAGATTGGGCACAGCGCTCTGCACGGTGTTAGCAGAGACTTTCCCGGGACAGTGAAACCCTATGTCAGAGACACTGAGAAGAAGCCCCAATGTTCCCTCCAGGCACTTTCAGTGTGGGTGCCTTCTCCACGTGGTTCCTGGTTTCCCTGCAGCGCTGAAGAGAATGTTAGCAAAGAGGTAACCGGGACAGTGAAAACAGTACTCAAAGACAGGGAGAGCAAGCTCTCTCTTGGCACTTTCGATGTGGGACATACAGCGAGATGTTTGCTGCTTTTGCGTTTGGCTGTTGGGAGATTTACAGCACAAAGATATCTAGTTGATTTGAAGCAGTTCCGAGAAAGTCTAAACATAATCGCCACTTCTCCCTCCTGGCACTTTCCATGTGGGAGATATAGCAGGATGTCTATTGGTTTTGAGGACAACTCAATGGACAGTGTAGGGAGAAAAGTTCCTGGCTCCTTGAATGCCGTTCCTGGAGACACTGCGATCAATGTGGGAGATATGTCAAGATGTGTGTTGGTTTTGAGGACGGCTCTCTGGAGAGTCTTAGCAAAGAGGTCACAGGGATAATCAGAGCAATTCTCAGAGACACTGAGAACAAGCTCGACAATTCCCTCCTGGCACTTTCCCTGTAGGAGATACCGCAAGACGTTTCTGTAGATTGGGCACAGCGCTCTGCAGGGTGTTAGCAGAGACTTTCCCGGGACAGTGAAACCCTATGTCAGAGACACTGAGAAGAAGCCCCAATGTTCCCTCCAGGCACTTTCAGTGTGGGTGCCTTCTCCACGTGGTTCCTGGTTTCCCTGCAGCGCTGAAGAGAATGTTAGCAAAGAGGTAACCGGCACAGCGAAAACAGTACTCAAAGACAGGGAGAGCAAGCTCTCTCTTGGCACTTTGGATGTGGGACATACAGCGAGATGTTTGCTGCTTTTGCGTTTGGCTGTTGGGAGATTTACAGCACAAAGATATCTAGTTGATTTGAAGCAGTTCCGAGAAAGTCTAAACATAATCGCCACTTCTCCCTCCTGGCACTTTCCATGTGGGAGATATAGCAGGATGTCTATTGGTTTTGAGGACAACTCAATGGAGAGTGTAGGGAGAAAAGTTCCTGGCTCCTTGAATGCCGTTCCTGGAGACACTGCGATCAATGTGGGAGATATGTCAAGATGTGTGTTGGTTTTGAGGACGGCTCTCTGGAGAGTCTTAGCAAAGAGGTCACAGGGATAATCAGAGCAATTCTCAGAGACACTGAGAACAAGATGGACAGTTCCCTCCTGGCACTTTCCCTGTAGGAGATACCGCGAGACGTTTCTGTAGATTGGGCACAGCGCTCTGCAGGGTGTTAGCAGAGACTTTCCCGGGACAGTGAAACCCTATGTCAGAGACACTGAGAAGAAGCCCCAATGTTCCCTCCAGGCACTTTCAGTGTGGGTGCCTTCTCCACGTGGTTCCTGGTTTCCCTGCAGCGCTGAAGAGAATGTTAGCAAAGAGGTAACCGGGACAGTGAAAACAGTACTCAAAGAGAGGGAGAGCAAGCTCTCTCTTGGCACTTTGGATGTGGGACATACAGCGAGATGTTTGCTGCTTTTGCGTTTGGCTGTTGGGAGATTTACAGCACAAAGATATCTAGTTGATTTGAGCAGTTCCGAGAAAGTCTAAACATAATCGCCACTTCTCCCTCCTGGCACTTTCCATGTGGGAGATATAGCAGGATGTATATTGGTTTTGAGGACAACTCAATGGACAGTGTAGGGAGAAAAGTTCCTGGCTCCTTGAATGCCGTTCCTGGAGACACTGCGATCAATGAGGGAGATATGTCAAGATGTGTGTTGGTTTTGAGGACGGCTCTCTGGAGAGTCTTAGCAAAGAGGTCACAGGGATAATCAGAGCAATTCTCAGAGACACTGAGAACAAAATGGACAGTTCCCTCCTGGCACTTTCCCTGTAGGAGATACCGCAAGACGTTTCTGTAGATTGGGCACAGCGCTCTGCAGGGTGTTAGCAGAGACTTTCCCGGGACAGTGAAACCCTATGTCAGAGACACTGAGAAGAAGCCCCAATGTTCCCTCCAGGCACTTTCAGTGTGGGTGCCTTCTCCACGTGGTTCCTGGTTTCCCTGCAGCGCTGAAGAGAATGTTAGCAAAGAGGTAACCGGCACAGCGAAAACAGTACTCAAAGACAGGGAGAGCAAGCTCTCTCTTGGCACTTTGGATGTGGGACATACAGTGAGATGTTTGCTGCTTTTGCGTTTGGCTGTTGGGAGATTTACAGCACAAAGATATCTAGTTGATTTGAAGCAGTTCCGAGAAAGTCTAAACATAATCGCCACTTCTCCCTCCTGGCACTTTCCATGTGGGAGATATAGCAGGATGTCTATTGGTTTTGAGGACAACTCAATGGACAGTGTAGGGAGAAAAGTTCCTGGCTCCTTGAATGCCGTTCCTGGAGACACTGCGATCAATGTGGGAGATATGTCAAGATGTGTGTTGGTTTTGAGGACGGCTCTCTGGAGAGTCTTAGCAAAGAGGTCACAGGGATAATCAGAGCAATTCTCAGAGACACTGAGAACAAGATGGACAGTTCCCTCCTGGCACTTTCCCTGTAGGAGATACCGCAAGACGTTTCTGTAGATTGGGCACAGCGCTCTGCAGGGTGTTAGCAGAGACTTTCCCGGGACAGTGAAACCCTATGTCAGAGACACTGAGAAGAAGCCCCAATGTTCCCTCCAGGCACTTTCAGTGTGGGTGCCTTCTCCACGTGGTTCCTGGTTTCCCTGCAGCGCTGAAGAGAATGTTAGCAAAGAGGTAACCGGCACAGCGAAAACAGTACTCAAAGACAGGGAGAGCAAGCTCTCTCTTGGCACTTTGGATGTGGGACATACAGCGAGATGTTTGCTGCTTTTGCGTTTGGCTGTTGGGAGATTTACAGCACAAAGATATCTAGTTGATTTGAAGCAGTTCCGAGAAAGTCTAAACATAATCGCCACTTCTCCCTCCTGGCACTTTCCATGTGGGAGATATAGCAGGATGTATATTGGTTTTGAGGACAACTCAATGGACAGTGTAGGGAGAAAAGTTCCTGGCTCCTTGAATGCCGTTCCTGGAGACACTGCGATCAATGTGGGAGATATGTCAAGATGTGTGTTGGTTTTGAGGACGGCTCTCTGGAGAGTCTTAGCAAAGAGGTCACAGGGATAATCAGAGCAATTCTCAGAGACACTGAGAACAAGATGGACAGTTCCCTCCTGGCACTTTCCCTGTAGGAGATACCGCAAGACGTTTCTGTAGATTGGGCACAGCGCTCTGCAGGGTGTTAGCAGAAACTTTCCCGGGACAGTGAAACCCTATGTCAGAGACACTGAGAAGAAGCCCCAATGTTCCCTCCAGGCACTTTCAGTGTGGGTGCCTTCTCCACGTGGTTCCTGCTTTCCCTGCAGCGCTGAAGAGAATGTTAGCAAAGAGGTAACCGGGACAGTGAAAACAGTACTCAAAGACAGGGAGAGCAAGCTCTCTCTTGGCACTTTGGATGTGGGACATACAGCGAGATGTTTGCTGCTTTTGCGTTTGGCTGTTGGGAGATTTACAGCACAAAGATATCTAGTTGATTTGAAGCAGTTCCGAGAAAGTCTAAACATAATCGCCACTTCTCCCTCCTGGCACTTTCCATGTGGGAGATATAGCAGGATGTATATTGGTTTTGAGGACAACTCAATGGACAGTGTAGGGAGAAAAGTTCCTGGCTCCTTGAATGCCGTTCCTGGAGACACTGCGATCAATGAGGGAGATATGTCAAGATGTGTGTTGGTTTTGAGGACGGCTCTCTGGAGAGTCTTAGCAAAGAGGTCACAGGGATAATCAGAGCAATTCTCAGAGACACTGAGAACAAGATGGACAGTTCCCTCCTGGCACTTTCCCTGTAGGAGATACCGCAAGACGTTTCTGTAGATTGGGCACAGCGCTCTGCAGGGTGTTAGCAGAGACTTTCCCGGGACAGTGAAACCCTATGTCAGAGACACTGAGAAGAAGCCCCAATGTTCCCTCCAGGCACTTTCAGTGTGGGTGCCTTCTCCACGTGGTTCCTGGTTTCCCTGCAGCGCTGAAGAGAATGTTAGCAAAGAGGTAACCGGCACAGCGAAAACAGTACTCAAAGAGAGGGAGAGCAAGCTCTCTCTTGGCACTTTGGATGTGGGACATACAGCGAGATGTTTGCTGCTTTTGCGTTTGGCTGTTGGGAGATTTACAGCACAAAGATATCTAGTTGATTTGAAGCAGTTCCGAGGAAGTCTAAACATAATCCCCACTTCTCCCTCCTGGCACTTTCCATGTGGGAGATATAGCAGGATGTATATTGGTTTTGAGGACAACTCAATGGACAGTGTAGGGAGAAAAGTTCCTGGCTCCTTGAATGCCGTTCCTGGAGACACTGCGATCAATGTGGGAGATATGTCAAGATGTGTGTTGGTTTTGAGGACGGCTCTCTGGAGAGTCTTAGCAAAGAGGTCACAGGGATAATCAGAGCAATTCTCAGAGACACTGAGAACAAGCTCGACAATTCCCTCCTGGCACTTTCCCTGTAGGAGATACCGCAAGACGTTTCTGTAGATTGGGCACAGCGCTCTGCAGGGTGTTAGCAGAGACTTTCCCGGGACAGTGAAACCCTATGTCAGAGACACTGAGAAGAAGCCCCAATGTTCCCTCCAGGCACTTTCAGTGTGGGTGCCTTCTCCACGTGGTTCCTGGTTTCCCTGCAGCGCTGAAGAGAATGTTAGCAAAGAGGTAACCGGCACAGCGAAAACAGTACTCAAAGACAGGGAGAGCAAGCTCTCTCTTGGCACTTTGGATGTGGGACATACAGCGAGATGTTTGCTGCTTTTGCGTTTGGCTGTTGGGAGATTTACAGCACAAAGATATCTAGTTGATTTGAAGCAGTTCCGAGAAAGTCTAAACATAATCGCCACTTCTCCCTCCTGGCACTTTCCATGTGGGAGATATAGCAGGATGTATATTGGTTTTGAGGACAACTCAATGGACAGTGTAGGGAGAAAAGTTCCTGGCTCCTTGAATGCCGTTCCTGGAGACACTGCGATCAATGTGGGAGATATGTCAAGATGTGTGTTGGTTTTGAGGACGGCTCTCTGGAGAGTCTTAGCAAAGAGGTCACAGGGATAATCAGAGCAATTCTCAGAGACACTGAGAACAAGCTCGACAATTCCCTCCTGGCACTTTCCCTGTAGGAGATACCGCAAGACGTTTCTGTAGATTGGGCACAGCGCTCTGCAGGGTGTTAGCAGAGACTTTCCCGGGACAGTGAAACCCTATGTCAGAGACACTGAGAAGAAGCCCCAATGTTCCCTCCAGGCACTTTCAGTGTGGGTGCCTTCTCCACGTGGTTCCTGGTTTCCCTGCAGCGCTGAAGAGAATGTTAGCAAAGAGGTAACCGGCACAGCGAAAACAGTACTCAAAGAGAGGGAGAGCAAGCTCTCTCTTGGCACTTTGGATGTGGGACATACAGCGAGATGTTTGCTGCTTTTGCGTTTGGCTGTTGGGAGATTTACAGCACAAAGATATCTAGTTGATTTGAAGCAGTTCCGAGAAAGTCTAAACATAATCGCCACTTCTCCCTCCTGGCACTTTCCATGTGGGAGATATAGCAGAATGTATATTGGTTTTGAGGACAACTCAATGGACAGTGTAGGGAGAAAAGTTCCTGGCTCCTTGAATGCCGTTCCTGGAGACACTGCGATCAATGTGGGAGATATGTCAAGATGTGTGTTGGTTTTGAGGACGGCTCTCTGGAGAGTCTTAGCAAAGAGGTCACAGGGATAATCAGAGCAATTCTCAGAGACACTGAGAACAAGCTCGACAATTCCCTCCTGGCACTTTCCCTGTAGGAGATACCGCAAGACGTTTCTGTAGATTGGGCACAGCGCTCTGCAGGGTGTTAGCAGAGACTTTCCCGGGACAGTGAAACCCTATGTCAGAGACACTGAGAAGAAGCCCCAATGTTCCCTCCAGGCACTTTCAGTGTGGGTGCCTTCTCCACGTGGTTCCTGGTTTCCCTGCAGCGCTGAAGAGAATGTTAGCAAAGAGGTAACCGGCACAGCGAAAACAGTACTCAAAGAGAGGGAGAGCAAGCTCTCTCTTGGCACTTTGGATGTGGGACATACAGCGAGATGTTTGCTGCTTTTGCGTTTGGCTGTTGGGAGATTTACAGCACAAAGATATCTAGTTGATTTGAAGCAGTTCCGAGAAAGTCTAAACATAATCGCCACTTCTCCCTCCTGGCACTTTCCATGTGGGAGATATAGCAGGATGTATATTGGTTTTGAGGACAACTCAATGGACAGTGTAGGGAGAAAAGTTCCTGGCTCCTTGAATGCCGTTCCTGGAGACACTGCGATCAATGTGGGAGATATGTCAAGATGTGTGTTGGTTTTGAGGACGGCTCTCTGGAGAGTCTTAGCAAAGAGGTCACAGGGATAATCAGAGCAATTCTCAGAGACACTGAGAACAAGCTCGACAATTCCCTCCTGGCACTTTCCCTGTAGGAGATACCGCAAGACGTTTCTGTAGATTGGGCACAGCGCTCTGCAGGGTGTTAGCAGAGACTTTCCCGGGACAGTGAAACCCTATGTCAGAGACACTGAGAAGAAGCCCCAATGTTCCCTCCAGGCACTTTCAGTGTGGGTGCCTTCTCCACGTGGTTCCTGGTTTCCCTGCAGCGCTGAAGAGAATGTTAGCAAAGAGGTAACCGGCACAGCGAAAACAGTACTCAAAGACAGGGAGAGCAAGCTCTCTCTTGGCACTTTGGATGTGGGACATACAGCGAGATGTTTGCTGCTTTTGCGTTTGGCTGTTGGGAGATTTACAGCACAAAGATATCTAGTTGATTTGAAGCAGTTCCGAGAAAGTCTAAACATAATCGCCACTTCTCCCTCCTGGCACTTTCCATGTGGGAGATATAGCAGGATGTATATTGGTTTTGAGGACAACTCAATGGACAGTGTAGGGAGAAAAGTTCCTGGCTCCTTGAATGCCGTTCCTGGAGACACTGCGATCAATGTGGGAGATATGTCAAGATGTGTGTTTGTTTTGAGGACGGCTCTCTGGAGAGTCTTAGCAAAGAGGTCACAGGGATAATCAGAGCAATTCTCAGAGACACTGAGAACAAGATGGACAGTTCCCTCCTGGCACTTTCCCTGTAGGAGATACCGCAAGACGTTTCTGTAGATTGGGCACAGCGCTCTGCAGGGTGTTAGCAGAGACTTTCCCGGGACAGTGAAACCCTATGTCAGAGACACTGAGAAGAAGCCCCAATGTTCCCTCCAGGCACTTTCAGTGTGGGTGCCTTCTCCACGTGGTTCCTGGTTTCCCTGCAGCGCTGAAGAGAATGTTAGCAAAGAGGTAACCGGGACAGTGAAAACAGTACTCAAAGACAGGGAGAGCAAGCTCTCTCTTGGCACTTTGGATGTGGGACATACAGCGAGATGTTTGCTGCTTTTGCGTTTGGCTGTTGGGAGATTTACAGCACAAAGATATCTAGTTGATTTGAAGCAGTTCCGAGAAAGTCTAAACATAATCGCCACTTCTCCCTCCTGGCACTTTCCATGTGGGAGATATAGCAGGATGTATATTGGTTTTGAGGACAACTCAATGGACAGTGTAGGGAGAAAAGTTCCTGGCTCCTTGAATGCCGTTCCTGGAGACACTGCGATCAATGTGGGAGATATGTCAAGATGTGTGTTTGTTTTGAGGACGGCTCTCTGGAGAGTCTTAGCAAAGAGGTCACAGGGATAATCAGAGCAATTCTCAGAGACACTGAGAACAAGATGGACAGTTCCCTCCTGGCACTTTCCCTGTAGGAGATACCGCAAGACGTTTCTGTAGATTGGGCACAGCGCTCTGCAGGGTGTTAGCAGAGACTTTCCCGGGACAGTGAAACCCTATGTCAGAGACACTGAGAAGAAGCCCCAATGTTCCCTCCAGGCACTTTCAGTGTGGGTGCCTTCTCCACGTGGTTCCTGGTTTCCCTGCAGCGCTGAAGAGAATGTTAGCAAAGAGGTAACCGGGACAGTGAAAACAGTACTCAAAGAGAGGGAGAGCAAGCTCTCTCTTGGCACTTTGGATGTGGGACATACAGCGAGATGTTTGCTGCTTTTGCGCTTGGCTGTTGGGAGATTTACAGCACAAAGATATCTAGTTGATTTGAAGCAGTTCCGAGAAAGTCTAAACATAATCGCCACTTCTCCCTCCTGGCACTTTCCATGTGGGAGATATAGCAGGATGTCTATTGGTTTTGAGGACAACTCAATGGACAGTGTAGGGAGAAAAGTTCCTGGCTCCTTGAATGCCGTTCCTGGAGACACTGCGATCAATGTGGGAGATATGTCAAGATGTGTGTTTGTTTTGAGGACGGCTCTCTGGAGAGTCTTAGCAAAGAGGTCACAGGGATAATCAGAGCAATTCTCAGAGACACTGAGAACAAGCTCGACAATTCCCTCCTGGCACTTTCCCTGTAGGAGATACCGCAAGACGTTTCTGTAGATTGGGCACAGCGCTCTGCAGGGTGTTAGCAGAGACTTTCCCGGGACAGTGAAACCCTATGTCAGAGACACTGAGAAGAAGCCCCAGTGTTCCCTCCAGGCACTTTCAGTGTGGGTGCCTTCTCCACGTGGTTCCTGGTTTCCCTGCAGCGCTGAAGAGAATGTTAGCAAAGAGGTAACCGGGACAGTGAAAACAGTACTCAAAGACAGGGAGAGCAAGCTCTCTCTTGGCACTTTGGATGTGGGACATACAGCGAGATGTTTGCTGCTTTTGCGTTTGGCTGTTGGGAGATTTACAGCACAAAGATATCTAGTTGATTTGAAGCAGTTCCGAGAAAGTCTAAACATAATCGCCACTTCTCCCTCCTGGCACTTTCCATGTGGGAGATATAGCAGGATGTCTATTGGTTTTGAGGACAACTCAATGGACAGTGTAGGGAGAAAAGTTCCTGGCTCCTTGAATGCCGTTCCTGGAGACACTGCGATCAATGTGGGAGATATGTCAAGATGTGTGTTTGTTTTGAGGACGGCTCTCTGGAGAGTCTTAGCAAAGAGGTCACAGGGATAATCAGAGCAATTCTCAGAGACACTGAGAACAAGCTCCACAATTCCCTCCTGGCACTTTCCCTGTAGGAGATACCGCAAGACGTTTCTGTAGATTGGGCACAGCGCTCTGCAGGGTGTTAGCAGAGACTTTCCCGGGACAGTGAAACCCTATGTCAGAGACACTGAGAAGAAGCCCCAATGTTCCCTCCAGGCACTTTCAGTGTGGGTGCCTTCTCCACGTGGTTCCTGCTTTCCCTGCAGCGCTGAAGAGAATGTTAGCAAAGAGGTAACCGGGACAGTGAAAACAGTACTCAAAGACAGGGAGAGCAAGCTCTCTCTTGGCACTTTGGATGTGGGACATACAGCGAGATGTTTGCTGCTTTTGCGTTTGGCTGTTGGGAGATTTACAGCACAAAGATATCTAGTTGATTTGAAGCAGTTCCGAGAAAGTCTAAACATAATCGCCACTTCTCCCTCCTGGCACTTTCCATGTGGGAGATATAGCAGGATGTCTATTGGTTTTGAGGACAACTCAATGGAGAGTGTAGGGAGAAAAGTTCCTGGCTCCTTGAATGCCGTTCCTGGAGACACTGCGATCAATGTGGGAGATATGTCAAGATGTGTGTTTGTTTTGAGGACGGCTCTCTGGAGAGTCTTAGCAAAGAGGTCACAGGGATAATCAGAGCAATTCTCAGAGACACTGAGAACAAGCTCGACAATTCCCTCCTGGCACTTTCCCTGTAGGAGATACCGCAAGACGTTTCTGTAGATTGGGCACAGCGCTCTGCACGGTGTTAGCAGAGACTTTCCCGGGACAGTGAAACCCTATGTCAGAGACACTGAGAAGAAGCCCCAATGTTCCCTCCAGGCACTTTCAGTGTGGGTGCCTTCTCCACGTGGTTCCTGGTTTCCCTGCAGCGCTGAAGAGAATGTTAGCAAAGAGGTAACCGGGACAGTGAAAACAGTACTCAAAGACAGGGAGAGCAAGCTCTCTCTTGGCACTTTCGATGTGGGACATACAGCGAGATGTTTGCTGCTTTTGCGTTTGGCTGTTGGGAGATTTACAGCACAAAGATATCTAGTTGATTTGAAGCAGTTCCGAGAAAGTCTAAACATAATCGCCACTTCTCCCTCCTGGCACTTTCCATGTGGGAGATATAGCAGGATGTCTATTGGTTTTGAGGACAACTCAATGGACAGTGTAGGGAGAAAAGTTCCTGGCTCCTTGAATGCCGTTCCTGGAGACACTGCGATCAATGTGGGAGATATGTCAAGATGTGTGTTGGTTTTGAGGACGGCTCTCTGGAGAGTCTTAGCAAAGAGGTCACAGGGATAATCAGAGCAATTCTCAGAGACACTGAGAACAAGCTCGACAATTCCCTCCTGGCACTTTCCCTGTAGGAGATACCGCAAGACGTTTCTGTAGATTGGGCACAGCGCTCTGCAGGGTGTTAGCAGAGACTTTCCCGGGACAGTGAAACCCTATGTCAGAGACACTGAGAAGAAGCCCCAATGTTCCCTCCAGGCACTTTCAGTGTGGGTGCCTTCTCCACGTGGTTCCTGGTTTCCCTGCAGCGCTGAAGAGAATGTTAGCAAAGAGGTAACCGGCACAGCGAAAACAGTACTCAAAGACAGGGAGAGCAAGCTCTCTCTTGGCACTTTGGATGTGGGACATACAGCGAGATGTTTGCTGCTTTTGCGTTTGGCTGTTGGGAGATTTACAGCACAAAGATATCTAGTTGATTTGAAGCAGTTCCGAGAAAGTCTAAACATAATCGCCACTTCTCCCTCCTGGCACTTTCCATGTGGGAGATATAGCAGGATGTCTATTGGTTTTGAGGACAACTCAATGGAGAGTGTAGGGAGAAAAGTTCCTGGCTCCTTGAATGCCGTTCCTGGAGACACTGCGATCAATGTGGGAGATATGTCAAGATGTGTGTTGGTTTTGAGGACGGCTCTCTGGAGAGTCTTAGCAAAGAGGTCACAGGGATAATCAGAGCAATTCTCAGAGACACTGAGAACAAGATGGACAGTTCCCTCCTGGCACTTTCCCTGTAGGAGATACCGCGAGACGTTTCTGTAGATTGGGCACAGCGCTCTGCAGGGTGTTAGCAGAGACTTTCCCGGGACAGTGAAACCCTATGTCAGAGACACTGAGAAGAAGCCCCAATGTTCCCTCCAGGCACTTTCAGTGTGGGTGCCTTCTCCACGTGGTTCCTGGTTTCCCTGCAGCGCTGAAGAGAATGTTAGCAAAGAGGTAACCGGGACAGTGAAAACAGTACTCAAAGAGAGGGAGAGCAAGCTCTCTCTTGGCACTTTGGATGTGGGACATACAGCGAGATGTTTGCTGCTTTTGCGTTTGGCTGTTGGGAGATTTACAGCACAAAGATATCTAGTTGATTTGAGCAGTTCCGAGAAAGTCTAAACATAATCGCCACTTCTCCCTCCTGGCACTTTCCATGTGGGAGATATAGCAGGATGTATATTGGTTTTGAGGACAACTCAATGGACAGTGTAGGGAGAAAAGTTCCTGGCTCCTTGAATGCCGTTCCTGGAGACACTGCGATCAATGAGGGAGATATGTCAAGATGTGTGTTGGTTTTGAGGACGGCTCTCTGGAGAGTCTTAGCAAAGAGGTCACAGGGATAATCAGAGCAATTCTCAGAGACACTGAGAACAAAATGGACAGTTCCCTCCTGGCACTTTCCCTGTAGGAGATACCGCAAGACGTTTCTGTAGATTGGGCACAGCGCTCTGCAGGGTGTTAGCAGAGACTTTCCCGGGACAGTGAAACCCTATGTCAGAGACACTGAGAAGAAGCCCCAATGTTCCCTCCAGGCACTTTCAGTGTGGGTGCCTTCTCCACGTGGTTCCTGGTTTCCCTGCAGCGCTGAAGAGAATGTTAGCAAAGAGGTAACCGGCACAGCGAAAACAGTACTCAAAGACAGGGAGAGCAAGCTCTCTCTTGGCACTTTGGATGTGGGACATACAGTGAGATGTTTGCTGCTTTTGCGTTTGGCTGTTGGGAGATTTACAGCACAAAGATATCTAGTTGATTTGAAGCAGTTCCGAGAAAGTCTAAACATAATCGCCACTTCTCCCTCCTGGCACTTTCCATGTGGGAGATATAGCAGGATGTCTATTGGTTTTGAGGACAACTCAATGGACAGTGTAGGGAGAAAAGTTCCTGGCTCCTTGAATGCCGTTCCTGGAGACACTGCGATCAATGTGGGAGATATGTCAAGATGTGTGTTGGTTTTGAGGACGGCTCTCTGGAGAGTCTTAGCAAAGAGGTCACAGGGATAATCAGAGCAATTCTCAGAGACACTGAGAACAAGATGGACAGTTCCCTCCTGGCACTTTCCCTGTAGGAGATACCGCAAGACGTTTCTGTAGATTGGGCACAGCGCTCTGCAGGGTGTTAGCAGAGACTTTCCCGGGACAGTGAAACCCTATGTCAGAGACACTGAGAAGAAGCCCCAATGTTCCCTCCAGGCACTTTCAGTGTGGGTGCCTTCTCCACGTGGTTCCTGGTTTCCCTGCAGCGCTGAAGAGAATGTTAGCAAAGAGGTAACCGGCACAGCGAAAACAGTACTCAAAGACAGGGAGAGCAAGCTCTCTCTTGGCACTTTGGATGTGGGACATACAGCGAGATGTTTGCTGCTTTTGCGTTTGGCTGTTGGGAGATTTACAGCACAAAGATATCTAGTTGATTTGAAGCAGTTCCGAGAAAGTCTAAACATAATCGCCACTTCTCCCTCCTGGCACTTTCCATGTGGGAGATATAGCAGGATGTATATTGGTTTTGAGGACAACTCAATGGACAGTGTAGGGAGAAAAGTTCCTGGCTCCTTGAATGCCGTTCCTGGAGACACTGCGATCAATGTGGGAGATATGTCAAGATGTGTGTTGGTTTTGAGGACGGCTCTCTGGAGAGTCTTAGCAAAGAGGTCACAGGGATAATCAGAGCAATTCTCAGAGACACTGAGAACAAGATGGACAGTTCCCTCCTGGCACTTTCCCTGTAGGAGATACCGCAAGACGTTTCTGTAGATTGGGCACAGCGCTCTGCAGGGTGTTAGCAGAAACTTTCCCGGGACAGTGAAACCCTATGTCAGAGACACTGAGAAGAAGCCCCAATGTTCCCTCCAGGCACTTTCAGTGTGGGTGCCTTCTCCACGTGGTTCCTGCTTTCCCTGCAGCGCTGAAGAGAATGTTAGCAAAGAGGTAACCGGGACAGTGAAAACAGTACTCAAAGACAGGGAGAGCAAGCTCTCTCTTGGCACTTTGGATGTGGGACATACAGCGAGATGTTTGCTGCTTTTGCGTTTGGCTGTTGGGAGATTTACAGCACAAAGATATCTAGTTGATTTGAAGCAGTTCCGAGAAAGTCTAAACATAATCGCCACTTCTCCCTCCTGGCACTTTCCATGTGGGAGATATAGCAGGATGTATATTGGTTTTGAGGACAACTCAATGGACAGTGTAGGGAGAAAAGTTCCTGGCTCCTTGAATGCCGTTCCTGGAGACACTGCGATCAATGAGGGAGATATGTCAAGATGTGTGTTGGTTTTGAGGACGGCTCTCTGGAGAGTCTTAGCAAAGAGGTCACAGGGATAATCAGAGCAATTCTCAGAGACACTGAGAACAAGATGGACAGTTCCCTCCTGGCACTTTCCCTGTAGGAGATACCGCAAGACGTTTCTGTAGATTGGGCACAGCGCTCTGCAGGGTGTTAGCAGAGACTTTCCCGGGACAGTGAAACCCTATGTCAGAGACACTGAGAAGAAGCCCCAATGTTCCCTCCAGGCACTTTCAGTGTGGGTGCCTTCTCCACGTGGTTCCTGGTTTCCCTGCAGCGCTGAAGAGAATGTTAGCAAAGAGGTAACCGGCACAGCGAAAACAGTACTCAAAGAGAGGGAGAGCAAGCTCTCTCTTGGCACTTTGGATGTGGGACATACAGCGAGATGTTTGCTGCTTTTGCGTTTGGCTGTTGGGAGATTTACAGCACAAAGATATCTAGTTGATTTGAAGCAGTTCCGAGGAAGTCTAAACATAATCCCCACTTCTCCCTCCTGGCACTTTCCATGTGGGAGATATAGCAGGATGTATATTGGTTTTGAGGACAACTCAATGGACAGTGTAGGGAGAAAAGTTCCTGGCTCCTTGAATGCCGTTCCTGGAGACACTGCGATCAATGTGGGAGATATGTCAAGATGTGTGTTGGTTTTGAGGACGGCTCTCTGGAGAGTCTTAGCAAAGAGGTCACAGGGATAATCAGAGCAATTCTCAGAGACACTGAGAACAAGCTCGACAATTCCCTCCTGGCACTTTCCCTGTAGGAGATACCGCAAGACGTTTCTGTAGATTGGGCACAGCGCTCTGCAGGGTGTTAGCAGAGACTTTCCCGGGACAGTGAAACCCTATGTCAGAGACACTGAGAAGAAGCCCCAATGTTCCCTCCAGGCACTTTCAGTGTGGGTGCCTTCTCCACGTGGTTCCTGGTTTCCCTGCAGCGCTGAAGAGAATGTTAGCAAAGAGGTAACCGGCACAGCGAAAACAGTACTCAAAGACAGGGAGAGCAAGCTCTCTCTTGGCACTTTGGATGTGGGACATACAGCGAGATGTTTGCTGCTTTTGCGTTTGGCTGTTGGGAGATTTACAGCACAAAGATATCTAGTTGATTTGAAGCAGTTCCGAGAAAGTCTAAACATAATCGCCACTTCTCCCTCCTGGCACTTTCCATGTGGGAGATATAGCAGGATGTATATTGGTTTTGAGGACAACTCAATGGACAGTGTAGGGAGAAAAGTTCCTGGCTCCTTGAATGCCGTTCCTGGAGACACTGCGATCAATGTGGGAGATATGTCAAGATGTGTGTTGGTTTTGAGGACGGCTCTCTGGAGAGTCTTAGCAAAGAGGTCACAGGGATAATCAGAGCAATTCTCAGAGACACTGAGAACAAGCTCGACAATTCCCTCCTGGCACTTTCCCTGTAGGAGATACCGCAAGACGTTTCTGTAGATTGGGCACAGCGCTCTGCAGGGTGTTAGCAGAGACTTTCCCGGGACAGTGAAACCCTATGTCAGAGACACTGAGAAGAAGCCCCAATGTTCCCTCCAGGCACTTTCAGTGTGGGTGCCTTCTCCACGTGGTTCCTGGTTTCCCTGCAGCGCTGAAGAGAATGTTAGCAAAGAGGTAACCGGCACAGCGAAAACAGTACTCAAAGAGAGGGAGAGCAAGCTCTCTCTTGGCACTTTGGATGTGGGACATACAGCGAGATGTTTGCTGCTTTTGCGTTTGGCTGTTGGGAGATTTACAGCACAAAGATATCTAGTTGATTTGAAGCAGTTCCGAGAAAGTCTAAACATAATCGCCACTTCTCCCTCCTGGCACTTTCCATGTGGGAGATATAGCAGAATGTATATTGGTTTTGAGGACAACTCAATGGACAGTGTAGGGAGAAAAGTTCCTGGCTCCTTGAATGCCGTTCCTGGAGACACTGCGATCAATGTGGGAGATATGTCAAGATGTGTGTTGGTTTTGAGGACGGCTCTCTGGAGAGTCTTAGCAAAGAGGTCACAGGGATAATCAGAGCAATTCTCAGAGACACTGAGAACAAGCTCGACAATTCCCTCCTGGCACTTTCCCTGTAGGAGATACCGCAAGACGTTTCTGTAGATTGGGCACAGCGCTCTGCAGGGTGTTAGCAGAGACTTTCCCGGGACAGTGAAACCCTATGTCAGAGACACTGAGAAGAAGCCCCAATGTTCCCTCCAGGCACTTTCAGTGTGGGTGCCTTCTCCACGTGGTTCCTGGTTTCCCTGCAGCGCTGAAGAGAATGTTAGCAAAGAGGTAACCGGCACAGCGAAAACAGTACTCAAAGAGAGGGAGAGCAAGCTCTCTCTTGGCACTTTGGATGTGGGACATACAGCGAGATGTTTGCTGCTTTTGCGTTTGGCTGTTGGGAGATTTACAGCACAAAGATATCTAGTTGATTTGAAGCAGTTCCGAGAAAGTCTAAACATAATCGCCACTTCTCCCTCCTGGCACTTTCCATGTGGGAGATATAGCAGGATGTATATTGGTTTTGAGGACAACTCAATGGACAGTGTAGGGAGAAAAGTTCCTGGCTCCTTGAATGCCGTTCCTGGAGACACTGCGATCAATGTGGGAGATATGTCAAGATGTGTGTTGGTTTTGAGGACGGCTCTCTGGAGAGTCTTAGCAAAGAGGTCACAGGGATAATCAGAGCAATTCTCAGAGACACTGAGAACAAGCTCGACAATTCCCTCCTGGCACTTTCCCTGTAGGAGATACCGCAAGACGTTTCTGTAGATTGGGCACAGCGCTCTGCAGGGTGTTAGCAGAGACTTTCCCGGGACAGTGAAACCCTATGTCAGAGACACTGAGAAGAAGCCCCAATGTTCCCTCCAGGCACTTTCAGTGTGGGTGCCTTCTCCACGTGGTTCCTGGTTTCCCTGCAGCGCTGAAGAGAATGTTAGCAAAGAGGTAACCGGCACAGCGAAAACAGTACTCAAAGACAGGGAGAGCAAGCTCTCTCTTGGCACTTTGGATGTGGGACATACAGCGAGATGTTTGCTGCTTTTGCGTTTGGCTGTTGGGAGATTTACAGCACAAAGATATCTAGTTGATTTGAAGCAGTTCCGAGAAAGTCTAAACATAATCGCCACTTCTCCCTCCTGGCACTTTCCATGTGGGAGATATAGCAGGATGTATATTGGTTTTGAGGACAACTCAATGGACAGTGTAGGGAGAAAAGTTCCTGGCTCCTTGAATGCCGTTCCTGGAGACACTGCGATCAATGTGGGAGATATGTCAAGATGTGTGTTTGTTTTGAGGACGGCTCTCTGGAGAGTCTTAGCAAAGAGGTCACAGGGATAATCAGAGCAATTCTCAGAGACACTGAGAACAAGATGGACAGTTCCCTCCTGGCACTTTCCCTGTAGGAGATACCGCAAGACGTTTCTGTAGATTGGGCACAGCGCTCTGCAGGGTGTTAGCAGAGACTTTCCCGGGACAGTGAAACCCTATGTCAGAGACACTGAGAAGAAGCCCCAATGTTCCCTCCAGGCACTTTCAGTGTGGGTGCCTTCTCCACGTGGTTCCTGGTTTCCCTGCAGCGCTGAAGAGAATGTTAGCAAAGAGGTAACCGGGACAGTGAAAACAGTACTCAAAGAGAGGGAGAGCAAGCTCTCTCTTGGCACTTTGGATGTGGGACATACAGCGAGATGTTTGCTGCTTTTGCGTTTGGCTGTTGGGAGATTTACAGCACAAAGATATCTAGTTGATTTGAAGCAGTTCGAGAAAGTCTAAACATAATCGCCACTTCTCCCTCCTGGCACTTTCCATGTGGGAGATATAGCAGGATGTATATTGGTTTTGAGGACAACTCAATGGACAGTGTAGGGAGAAAAGTTCCTGGCTCCTTGAATGCCGTTCCTGGAGACACTGCGATCAATGTGGGAGATATGTCAAGATGTGTGTTTGTTTTGAGGACGGCTCTCTGGAGAGTCTTAGCAAAGAGGTCACAGGGATAATCAGAGCAATTCTCAGAGACACTGAGAACAAGCTCGACAATTCCCTCCTGGCACTTTCCCTGTAGGAGATACCGCAAGACGTTTCTGTAGATTGGGCACAGCGCTCTGCAGGGTGTTAGCAGAGACTTTCCCGGGACAGTGAAACCCTATGTCAGAGACACTGAGAAGAAGCCCCAATGTTCCCTCCAGGCACTTTCAGTGTGGGTGCCTTCTCCACGTGGTTCCTGGTTTCCCTGCAGCGCTGAAGAGAATGTTAGCAAAGAGGTAACCGGCACAGCGAAAACAGTACTCAAAGACAGGGAGAGCAAGCTCTCTCTTGGCACTTTGGATGTGGGACATACAGCGAGATGTTTGCTGCTTTTGCGTTTGGCTGTTGGGAGATTTACAGCACAAAGATATCTAGTTGATTTGAAGCAGTTCCGAGAAAGTCTAAACATAATCGCCACTTCTCCCTCCTGGCACTTTCCATGTGGGAGATATAGCAGGATGTATATTGGTTTTGAGGACAACTCAATGGACAGTGTAGGGAGAAAAGTTCCTGGCTCCTTGAATGCCGTTCCTGGAGACACTGCGATCAATGTGGGAGATATGTCAAGATGTGTGTTGGTTTTGAGGACGGCTCTCTGGAGAGTCTTAGCAAAGAGGTCACAGGGATAATCAGAGCAATTCTCAGAGACACTGAGAACAAGCTCGACAATTCCCTCCTGGCACTTTCCCTGTAGGAGATACCGCAAGACGTTTCTGTAGATTGGGCACAGCGCTCTGCAGGGTGTTAGCAGAGACTTTCCCGGGACAGTGAAACCCTATGTCAGAGACACTGAGAAGAAGCCCCAATGTTCCCTCCAGGCACTTTCAGTGTGGGTGCCTTCTCCACGTGGTTCCTGGTTTCCCTGCAGCGCTGAAGAGAATGTTAGCAAAGAGGTAACCGGCACAGCGAAAACAGTACTCAAAGACAGGGAGAGCAAGCTCTCTCTTGGCACTTTGGATGTGGGACATACAGCGAGATGTTTGCTGCTTTTGCGTTTGGCTGTTGGGAGATTTACAGCACAAAGATATCTAGTTGATTTGAAGCAGTTCCGAGAAAGTCTAAACATAATCGCCACTTCTCCCTCCTGGCACTTTCCATGTGGGAGATATAGCAGGATGTATATTGGTTTTGAGGACAACTCAATGGACAGTGTAGGGAGAAAAGTTCCTGGCTCCTTGAATGCCGTTCCTGGAGACACTGCGATCAATGTGGGAGATATGTCAAGATGTGTGTTTGTTTTGAGGACGGCTCTCTGGAGAGTCTTAGCAAAGAGGTCACAGGGATAATCAGAGCAATTCTCAGAGACACTGAGAACAAGATGGACAGTTCCCTCCTGGCACTTTCCCTGTAGGAGATACCGCAAGACGTTTCTGTAGATTGGGCACAGCGCTCTGCAGGGTGTTAGCAGAGACTTTCCCGGGACAGTGAAACCCTATGTCAGAGACACTGAGAAGAAGCCCCAATGTTCCCTCCAGGCACTTTCAGTGTGGGTGCCTTCTCCACGTGGTTCCTGGTTTCCCTGCAGCGCTGAAGAGAATGTTAGCAAAGAGGTAACCGGGACAGTGAAAACAGTACTCAAAGAGAGGGAGAGCAAGCTCTCTCTTGGCACTTTGGATGTGGGACATACAGCGAGATGTTTGCTGCTTTTGCGTTTGGCTGTTGGGAGATTTACAGCACAAAGATATCTAGTTGATTTGAAGCAGTTCGAGAAAGTCTAAACATAATCGCCACTTCTCCCTCCTGGCACTTTCCATGTGGGAGATATAGCAGGATGTATATTGGTTTTGAGGACAACTCAATGGACAGTGTAGGGAGAAAAGTTCCTGGCTCCTTGAATGCCGTTCCTGGAGACACTGCGATCAATGTGGGAGATATGTCAAGATGTGTGTTTGTTTTGAGGACGGCTCTCTGGAGAGTCTTAGCAAAGAGGTCACAGGGATAATCAGAGCAATTCTCAGAGACACTGAGAACAAGCTCGACAATTCCCTCCTGGCACTTTCCCTGTAGGAGATACCGCAAGACGTTTCTGTAGATTGGGCACAGCGCTCTGCAGGGTGTTAGCAGAGACTTTCCCGGGACAGTGAAACCCTATGTCAGAGACACTGAGAAGAAGCCCCAATGTTCCCTCCAGGCACTTTCAGTGTGGGTGCCTTCTCCACGTGGTTCCTGGTTTCCCTGCAGCGCTGAAGAGAATGTTAGCAAAGAGGTAACCGGCACAGCGAAAACAGTACTCAAAGACAGGGAGAGCAAGCTCTCTCTTGGCACTTTGGATGTGGGACATACAGCGAGATGTTTGCTGCTTTTGCGTTTGGCTGTTGGGAGATTTACAGCACAAAGATATCTAGTTGATTTGAAGCAGTTCCGAGAAAGTCTAAACATAATCGCCACTTCTCCCTCCTGGCACTTTCCATGTGGGAGATATAGCAGGATGTATATTGGTTTTGAGGACAACTCAATGGACAGTGTAGGGAGAAAAGTTCCTGGCTCCTTGAATGCCGTTCCTGGAGACACTGCGATCAATGTGGGAGATATGTCAAGATGTGTGTTTGTTTTGAGGACGGCTCTCTGGAGAGTCTTAGCAAAGAGGTCACAGGGATAATCAGAGCAATTCTCAGAGACACTGAGAACAAGATGGACAGTTCCCTCCTGGCACTTTCCCTGTAGGAGATACCGCAAGACGTTTCTGTAGATTGGGCACAGCGCTCTGCAGGGTGTTAGCAGAGACTTTCCCGGGACAGTGAAACCCTATGTCAGAGACACTGAGAAGAAGCCCCAATGTTCCCTCCAGGCACTTTCAGTGTGGGTGCCTTCTCCACGTGGTTCCTGGTTTCCCTGCAGCGCTGAAGAGAATGTTAGCAAAGAGGTAACCGGCACAGCGAAAACAGTACTCAAAGAGAGGGAGAGCAAGCTCTCTCTTGGCACTTTGGATGTGGGACATACAGCGAGATGTTTGCTGCTTTTGCGTTTGGCTGTTGGGAGATTTACAGCACAAAGATATCTAGTTGATTTGAAGCAGTTCCGAGAAAGTCTAAACATAATCGCCACTTCTCCCTCCTGGCACTTTCCATGTGGGAGATATAGCAGGATGTATATTGGTTTTGAGGACAACTCAATGGACAGTGTAGGGAGAAAAGTTCCTGGCTCCTTGAATGCCGTTCCTGGAGACACTGCGATCAATGTGGGAGATATGTCAAGATGTGTGTTGGTTTTGAGGACGGCTCTCTGGAGAGTCTTAGCAAAGAGGTCACAGGGATAATCAGAGCAATTCTCAGAGACACTGAGAACAAGCTCGACAATTCCCTCCTGGCACTTTCCCTGTAGGAGATACCGCAAGACGTTTCTGTAGATTGGGCACAGCGCTCTGCAGGGTGTTAGCAGAGACTTTCCCGGGACAGTGAAACCCTATGTCAGAGACACTGAGAAGAAGCCCCAATGTTCCCTCCAGGCACTTTCAGTGTGGGTGCCTTCTCCACGTGGTTCCTGGTTTCCCTGCAGCGCTGAAGAGAATGTTAGCAAAGAGGTAACCGGCACAGCGAAAACAGTACTCAAAGACAGGGAGAGCAAGCTCTCTCTTGGCACTTTGGATGTGGGACATACAGCGAGATGTTTGCTGCTTTTGCGTTTGGCTGTTGGGAGATTTACAGCACAAAGATATCTAGTTGATTTGAAGCAGTTCCGAGAAAGTCTAAACATAATCGCCACTTCTCCCTCCTGGCACTTTCCATGTGGGAGATATAGCAGGATGTATATTGGTTTTGAGGACAACTCAATGGACAGTGTAGGGAGAAAAGTTCCTGGCTCCTTGAATGCCGTTCCTGGAGACACTGCGATCAATGTGGGAGATATGTCAAGATGTGTGTTTGTTTTGAGGACGGCTCTCTGGAGAGTCTTAGCAAAGAGGTCACAGGGATAATCAGAGCAATTCTCAGAGACACTGAGAACAAGATGGACAGTTCCCTCCTGGCACTTTCCCTGTAGGAGATACCGCAAGACGTTTCTGTAGATTGGGCACAGCGCTCTGCAGGGTGTTAGCAGAGACTTTCCCGGGACAGTGAAACCCTATGTCAGAGACACTGAGAAGAAGCCCCAATGTTCCCTCCAGGCACTTTCAGTGTGGGTGCCTTCTCCACGTGGTTCCTGGTTTCCCTGCAGCGCTGAAGAGAATGTTAGCAAAGAGGTAACCGGGACAGTGAAAACAGTACTCAAAGAGAGGGAGAGCAAGCTCTCTCTTGGCACTTTGGATGTGGGACATACAGCGAGATGTTTGCTGCTTTTGCGTTTGGCTGTTGGGAGATTTACAGCACAAAGATATCTAGTTGATTTGAAGCAGTTCGAGAAAGTCTAAACATAATCGCCACTTCTCCCTCCTGGCACTTTCCATGTGGGAGATATAGCAGGATGTATATTGGTTTTGAGGACAACTCAATGGACAGTGTAGGGAGAAAAGTTCCTGGCTCCTTGAATGCCGTTCCTGGAGACACTGCGATCAATGTGGGAGATATGTCAAGATGTGTGTTTGTTTTGAGGACGGCTCTCTGGAGAGTCTTAGCAAAGAGGTCACAGGGATAATCAGAGCAATTCTCAGAGACACTGAGAACAAGCTCGACAATTCCCTCCTGGCACTTTCCCTGTAGGAGATACCGCAAGACGTTTCTGTAGATTGGGCACAGCGCTCTGCAGGGTGTTAGCAGAGACTTTCCCGGGACAGTGAAACCCTATGTCAGAGACACTGAGAAGAAGCCCCAATGTTCCCTCCAGGCACTTTCAGTGTGGGTGCCTTCTCCACGTGGTTCCTGGTTTCCCTGCAGCGCTGAAGAGAATGTTAGCAAAGAGGTAACCGGCACAGCGAAAACAGTACTCAAAGACAGGGAGAGCAAGCTCTCTCTTGGCACTTTGGATGTGGGACATACAGCGAGATGTTTGCTGCTTTTGCGTTTGGCTGTTGGGAGATTTACAGCACAAAGATATCTAGTTGATTTGAAGCAGTTCCGAGAAAGTCTAAACATAATCGCCACTTCTCCCTCCTGGCACTTTCCATGTGGGAGATATAGCAGGATGTATATTGGTTTTGAGGACAACTCAATGGACAGTGTAGGGAGAAAAGTTCCTGGCTCCTTGAATGCCGTTCCTGGAGACACTGCGATCAATGTGGGAGATATGTCAAGATGTGTGTTTGTTTTGAGGACGGCTCTCTGGAGAGTCTTAGCAAAGAGGTCACAGGGATAATCAGAGCAATTCTCAGAGACACTGAGAACAAGATGGACAGTTCCCTCCTGGCACTTTCCCTGTAGGAGATACCGCAAGACGTTTCTGTAGATTGGGCACAGCGCTCTGCAGGGTGTTAGCAGAGACTTTCCCGGGACAGTGAAACCCTATGTCAGAGACACTGAGAAGAAGCCCCAATGTTCCCTCCAGGCACTTTCAGTGTGGGTGCCTTCTCCACGTGGTTCCTGGTTTCCCTGCAGCGCTGAAGAGAATGTTAGCAAAGAGGTAACCGGCACAGCGAAAACAGTACTCAAAGACAGGGAGAGCAAGCTCTCTCTTGGCACTTTGGATGTGGGACATACAGCGAGATGTTTGCTGCTTTTGCGTTTGGCTGTTGGGAGATTTACAGCACAAAGATATCTAGTTGATTTGAAGCAGTTCCGAGAAAGTCTAAACATAATCGCCACTTCTCCCTCCTGGCACTTTCCATGTGGGAGATATAGCAGGATGTATATTGGTTTTGAGGACAACTCAATGGACAGTGTAGGGAGAAAAGTTCCTGGCTCCTTGAATGCCGTTCCTGGAGACACTGCGATCAATGAGGGAGATATGTCAAGATGTGTGTTGGTTTTGAGGACGGCTCTCTGGAGAGTCTTAGCAAAGAGGTCACAGGGATAATCAGAGCAATTCTCAGAGACACTGAGAACAAGATGGACAGTTCCCTCCTGGCACTTTCCCTGTAGGAGATACCGCAAGACGTTTCTGTAGATTGGGCACGGCGCTCTGCAGGGTGTTAGCAGAGACTTTCCCGGGACAGTGAAACCCTATGTCAGAGACACTGAGAAGAAGCCCCAATGTTCCCTCCAGGCACTTTCAGTGTGGGTGCCTTCTCCACGTGGTTCCTGGTTTCCCTGCAGCGCTGAAGAGAATGTTAGCAAAGAGGTAACCGGGACAGTGAAAACAGTACTCAAAGAGAGGGAGAGCAAGCTCTCTCTTGGCACTTTGGATGTGGGACATACAGCGAGATGTTTGCTGCTTTTGCGTTTGGCTGTTGGGAGATTTACAGCACAAAGATATCTAGTTGATTTGAAGCAGTTCCGAGAAAGTCTAAACATAATCGCCACTTCTCCCTCCTGGCACTTTCCATGTGGGAGATATAGCAGGATGTATATTGGTTTTGAGGACAACTCAATGGACAGTGTAGGGAGAAAAGTTCCTGGCTCCTTGAATGCCGTTCCTGGAGACACTGCGATCAATGTGGGAGATATGTCAAGATGTGTGTTGGTTTTGAGGACGGCTCTCTGGAGAGTCTTAGCAAAGAGGTCACAGGGATAATCAGAGCAATTCTCAGAGACACTGAGAACAAGATGGACAGTTCCCTCCTGGCACTTTCCCTGTAGGAGATACCGCAAGACGTTTCTGTAGATTGGGCACAGCGCTCTGCAGGGTGTTAGCAGAGACTTTCCCGGGACAGTGAAACCCTATGTCAGAGACACTGAGAAGAAGCCCCAATGTTCCCTCCAGGCACTTTCAGTGTGGGTGCCTTCTCCACGTGGTTCCTGGTTTCCCTGCAGCGCTGAAGAGAATGTTAGCAAAGAGGTAACCGGGACAGTGAAAACAGTACTCAAAGAGAGGGAGAGCAAGCTCTCTCTTGGCACTTTGGATGTGGGACATACAGCGAGATGTTTGCTGCTTTTGCGTTTGGCTGTTGGGAGATTTACAGCACAAAGATATCTAGTTGATTTGAAGCAGTTCCGAGAAAGTCTAAACATAATCGCCACTTCTCCCTCCTGGCACTTTCCATGTGGGAGATATAGCAGGATGTATATTGGTTTTGAGGACAACTCAATGGACAGTGTAGGGAGAAAAGTTCCTGGCTCCTTGAATGCCGTTCCTGGAGACACTGCGATCAATGTGGGAGATATGTCAAGATGTGTGTTGGTTTTGAGGACGGCTCTCTGGAGAGTCTTAGCAAAGAGGTCACAGGGATAATCAGAGCAATTCTCAGAGACACTGAGAACAAGATGGACAGTTCCCTCCTGGCACTTTCCCTGTAGGAGATACCGCAAGACGTTTCTGTAGATTGGGCACAGCGCTCTGCAGGGTGTTAGCAGAGACTTTCCCGGGACAGTGAAACCCTATGTCAGAGACACTGAGAAGAAGCCCCAATGTTCCCTCCAGGCACTTTCAGTGTGGGTGCCTTCTCCACGTGGTTCCTGGTTTCCCTGCAGCGCTGAAGAGAATGTTAGCAAAGAGGTAACCGGCACAGCGAAAACAGTACTCAAAGACAGGGAGAGCAAGCTCTCTCTTGGCACTTTGGATGTGGGACATACAGCGAGATGTTTGCTGCTTTTGCGTTTGGCTGTTGGGAGATTTACAGCACAAAGATATCTAGTTGATTTGAAGCAGTTCCGAGAAAGTCTAAACATAATCGCCACTTCTCCCTCCTGGCACTTTCCATGTGGGAGATATAGCAGGATGTATATTGGTTTTGAGGACAACTCAATGGACAGTGTAGGGAGAAAAGTTCCTGGCTCCTTGAATGCCGTTCCTGGAGACACTGCGATCAATGAGGGAGATATGTCAAGATGTGTGTTGGTTTTGAGGACGGCTCTCTGGAGAGTCTTAGCAAAGAGGTCACAGGGATAATCAGAGCAATTCTCAGAGACACTGAGAACAAGATGGACAGTTCCCTCCTGGCACTTTCCCTGTAGGAGATACCGCAAGACGTTTCTGTAGATTGGGCACAGCGCTCTGCAGGGTGTTAGCAGAGACTTTCCCGGGACAGTGAAACCCTATGTCAGAGACACTGAGAAGAAGCCCCAATGTTCCCTCCAGGCACTTTCAGTGTGGGTGCCTTCTCCACGTGGTTCCTGGTTTCCCTGCAGCGCTGAAGAGAATGTTAGCAAAGAGGTAACCGGCACAGCGAAAACAGTACTCAAAGACAGGGAGAGCAAGCTCTCTCTTGGCACTTTGGATGTGGGACATACAGCGAGATGTTTGCTGCTTTTGTGTTTGGCTGTTGGGAGATTTACAGCACAAAGATATCTAGTTGATTTGAAGCAGTTCCGAGGAAGTCTAAACATAATCCCCACTTCTCCCTCCTGGCACTTTCCATGTGGGAGATATAGCAGGATGTATATTGGTTTTGAGGACAACTCAATGGACAGTGTAGGGAGAAAAGTTCCTGGCTCCTTGAATGCCGTTCCTGGAGACACTGCGATCAATGAGGGAGATATGTCAAGATGTGTGTTGGTTTTGAGGACGGCTCTCTGGAGAGTCTTAGCAAAGAGGTCACAGGGATAATCAGAGCAATTCTCAGAGACACTGAGAACAAGCTCGACAATTCCCTCCTGGCACTTTCCCTGTAGGAGATACCGCAAGACGTTTCTGTAGATTGGGCACAGCGCTCTGCAGGGTGTTAGCAGAGACTTTCCCGGGACAGTGAAACCCTATGTCAGAGACACTGAGAAGAAGCCCCAATGTTCCCTCCAGGCACTTTCAGTGTGGGTGCCTTCTCCACGTGGTTCCTGGTTTCCCTGCAGCGCTGAAGAGAATGTTAGCAAAGAGGTAACCGGGACAGCGAAAACAGTACTCAAAGACAGGGAGAGCAAGCTCTCTCTTGGCACTTTGGATGTGGGACATACAGCGAGATGTTTGCTGCTTTTGCGTTTGGCTGTTGGGAGATTTACAGCACAAAGATATCTAGTTGATTTGAAGCAGTTCCGAGAAAGTCTAAACATAATCGCCACTTCTCCCTCCTGGCACTTTCCATGTGGGAGATATAGCAGGATGTCTATTGGTTTTGAGGACAACTCAATGGACAGTGTAGGGAGAAAAGTTCCTGGCTCCTTGAATGCCGTTCCTGGAGACACTGCGATCAATGTGGGAGATATGTCAAGATGTGTGTTGGTTTTGAGGACGGCTCTCTGGAGAGTCTTAGCAAAGAGGTCACAGGGATAATCAGAGCAATTCTCAGAGACACTGAGAACAAGATGGACAGTTCCCTCCTGGCACTTTCCCTGTAGGAGATACCGCAAGACGTTTCTGTAGATTGGGCACAGCGCTCTGCAGGGTGTTAGCAGAGACTTTCCCGGGACAGTGAAACCCTATGTCAGAGACACTGAGAAGAAGCCCCAATGTTCCCTCCAGGCACTTTCAGTGTGGGTGCCTTCTCCACGTGGTTCCTGGTTTCCCTGCAGCGCTGAAGAGAATGTTAGCAAAGAGGTAACCGGCACAGCGAAAACAGTACTCAAAGACAGGGAGAGCAAGCTCTCTCTTGGCACTTTGGATGTGGGACATACAGCGAGATGTTTGCTGCTTTTGCGTTTGGCTGTTGGGAGATTTACAGCACAAAGATATCTAGTTGATTTGAAGCAGTTCCGAGAAAGTCTAAACATAATCGCCACTTCTCCCTCCTGGCACTTTCCATGTGGGAGATATAGCAGGATGTATATTGGTTTTGAGGACAACTCAATGGACAGTGTAGGGAGAAAAGTTCCTGGCTCCTTGAATGCCGTTCCTGGAGACACTGCGATCAATGTGGGAGATATGTCAAGATGTGTGTTGGTTTTGAGGACGGCTCTCTGGAGAGTCTTAGCAAAGAGGTCACAGGGATAATCAGAGCAATTCTCAGAGACACTGAGAACAAGATGGACAGTTCCCTCCTGGCACTTTCCCTGTAGGAGATACCGCAAGACGTTTCTGTAGATTGGGCACAGCGCTCTGCAGGGTGTTAGCAGAGACTTTCCCGGGACAGTGAAACCCTATGTCAGAGACACTGAGAAGAAGCCCCAATGTTCCCTCCAGGCACTTTCAGTGTGGGTGCCTTCTCCACGTGGTTCCTGGTTTCCCTGCAGCGCTGAAGAGAATGTTAGCAAAGAGGTAACCGGGACAGTGAAAACAGTACTCAAAGAGAGGGAGAGCAAGCTCTCTCTTGGCACTTTGGATGTGGGACATACAGCGAGATGTTTGCTGCTTTTGCGTTTGGCTGTTGGGAGATTTACAGCACAAAGATATCTAGTTGATTTGAAGCAGTTCCGAGAAAGTCTAAACATAATCGCCACTTCTCCCTCCTGGCACTTTCCATGTGGGAGATATAGCAGGATGTATATTGGTTTTGAGGACAACTCAATGGACAGTGTAGGGAGAAAAGTTCCTGGCTCCTTGAATGCCGTTCCTGGAGACACTGCGATCAATGTGGGAGATATGTCAAGATGTGTGTTGGTTTTGAGGACGGCTCTCTGGAGAGTCTTAGCAAAGAGGTCACAGGGATAATCAGAGCAATTCTCAGAGACACTGAGAACAAGATGGACAGTTCCCTCCTGGCACTTTCCCTGTAGGAGATACCGCAAGACGTTTCTGTAGATTGGGCACAGCGCTCTGCAGGGTGTTAGCAGAGACTTTCCCGGGACAGTGAAACCCTATGTCAGAGACACTGAGAAGAAGCCCCAATGTTCCCTCCAGGCACTTTCAGTGTGGGTGCCTTCTCCACGTGGTTCCTGGTTTCCCTGCAGCGCTGAAGAGAATGTTAGCAAAGAGGTAACCGGCACAGCGAAAACAGTACTCAAAGACAGGGAGAGCAAGCTCTCTCTTGGCACTTTGGATGTGGGACATACAGCGAGATGTTTGCTGCTTTTGCGTTTGGCTGTTGGGAGATTTACAGCACAAAGATATCTAGTTGATTTGAAGCAGTTCCGAGAAAGTCTAAACATAATCGCCACTTCTCCCTCCTGGCACTTTCCATGTGGGAGATATAGCAGGATGTATATTGGTTTTGAGGACAACTCAATGGACAGTGTAGGGAGAAAAGTTCCTGGCTCCTTGAATGCCGTTCCTGGAGACACTGCGATCAATGAGGGAGATATGTCAAGATGTGTGTTGGTTTTGAGGACGGCTCTCTGGAGAGTCTTAGCAAAGAGGTCACAGGGATAATCAGAGCAATTCTCAGAGACACTGAGAACAAGATGGACAGTTCCCTCCTGGCACTTTCCCTGTAGGAGATACCGCAAGACGTTTCTGTAGATTGGGCACAGCGCTCTGCAGGGTGTTAGCAGAGACTTTCCCGGGACAGTGAAACCCTATGTCAGAGACACTGAGAAGAAGCCCCAATGTTCCCTCCAGGCACTTTCAGTGTGGGTGCCTTCTCCACGTGGTTCCTGGTTTCCCTGCAGCGCTGAAGAGAATGTTAGCAAAGAGGTAACCGGCACAGCGAAAACAGTACTCAAAGACAGGGAGAGCAAGCTCTCTCTTGGCACTTTGGATGTGGGACATACAGCGAGATGTTTGCTGCTTTTGTGTTTGGCTGTTGGGAGATTTACAGCACAAAGATATCTAGTTGATTTGAAGCAGTTCCGAGGAAGTCTAAACATAATCCCCACTTCTCCCTCCTGGCACTTTCCATGTGGGAGATATAGCAGGATGTATATTGGTTTTGAGGACAACTCAATGGACAGTGTAGGGAGAAAAGTTCCTGGCTCCTTGAATGCCGTTCCTGGAGACACTGCGATCAATGAGGGAGATATGTCAAGATGTGTGTTGGTTTTGAGGACGGCTCTCTGGAGAGTCTTAGCAAAGAGGTCACAGGGATAATCAGAGCAATTCTCAGAGACACTGAGAACAAGCTCGACAATTCCCTCCTGGCACTTTCCCTGTAGGAGATACCGCAAGACGTTTCTGTAGATTGGGCACAGCGCTCTGCAGGGTGTTAGCAGAGACTTTCCCGGGACAGTGAAACCCTATGTCAGAGACACTGAGAAGAAGCCCCAATGTTCCCTCCAGGCACTTTCAGTGTGGGTGCCTTCTCCACGTGGTTCCTGGTTTCCCTGCAGCGCTGAAGAGAATGTTAGCAAAGAGGTAACCGGGACAGTGAAAACAGTACTCAAAGACAGGGAGAGCAAGCTCTCTCTTGGCACTTTGGATGTGGGACATACAGCGAGATGTTTGCTGCTTTTGCGTTTGGCTGTTGGGAGATTTACAGCACAAAGATATCTAGTTGATTTGAAGCAGTTCCGAGAAAGTCTAAACATAATCGCCACTTCTCCCTCCTGGCACTTTCCATGTGGGAGATATAGCAGGATGTCTATTGGTTTTGAGGACAACTCAATGGACAGTGTAGGGAGAAAAGTTCCTGGCTCCTTGAATGCCGTTCCTGGAGACACTGCGATCAATGTGGGAGATATGTCAAGATGTGTGTTGGTTTTGAGGACGGCTCTCTGGAGAGTCTTAGCAAAGAGGTCACAGGGATAATCAGAGCAATTCTCAGAGACACTGAGAACAAGATGGACAGTTCCCTCCTGGCACTTTCCCTGTAGGAGATACCGCAAGACGTTTCTGTAGATTGGGCACAGCGCTCTGCAGGGTGTTAGCAGAGACTTTCCCGGGACAGTGAAACCCTATGTCAGAGACACTGAGAAGAAGCCCCAATGTTCCCTCCAGGCACTTTCAGTGTGGGTGCCTTCTCCACGTGGTTCCTGGTTTCCCTGCAGCGCTGAAGAGAATGTTAGCAAAGAGGTAACCGGCACAGCGAAAACAGTACTCAAAGACAGGGAGAGCAAGCTCTCTCTTGGCACTTTGGATGTGGGACATACAGCGAGATGTTTGCTGCTTTTGCGTTTGGCTGTTGGGAGATTTACAGCACAAAGATATCTAGTTGATTTGAAGCAGTTCCGAGAAAGTCTAAACATAATCGCCACTTCTCCCTCCTGGCACTTTCCATGTGGGAGATATAGCAGGATGTATATTGGTTTTGAGGACAACTCAATGGACAGTGTAGGGAGAAAAGTTCCTGGCTCCTTGAATGCCGTTCCTGGAGACACTGCGATCAATGAGGGAGATATGTCAAGATGTGTGTTGGTTTTGAGGACGGCTCTCTGGAGAGTCTTAGCAAAGAGGTCACAGGGATAATCAGAGCAATTCTCAGAGACACTGAGAACAAGATGGACAGTTCCCTCCTGGCACTTTCCCTGTAGGAGATACCGCAAGACGTTTCTGTAGATTGGGCACAGCGCTCTGCAGGGTGTTAGCAGAGACTTTCCCGGGACAGTGAAACCCTATGTCAGAGACACTGAGAAGAAGCCCCAATGTTCCCTCCAGGCACTTTCAGTGTGGGTGCCTTCTCCACGTGGTTCCTGGTTTCCCTGCAGCGCTGAAGAGAATGTTAGCAAAGAGGTAACCGGCACAGCGAAAACAGTACTCAAAGACAGGGAGAGCAAGCTCTCTCTTGGCACTTTGGATGTGGGACATACAGCGAGATGTTTGCTGCTTTTGTGTTTGGCTGTTGGGAGATTTACAGCACAAAGATATCTAGTTGATTTGAAGCAGTTCCGAGGAAGTCTAAACATAATCCCCACTTCTCCCTCCTGGCACTTTCCATGTGGGAGATATAGCAGGATGTATATTGGTTTTGAGGACAACTCAATGGACAGTGTAGGGAGAAAAGTTCCTGGCTCCTTGAATGCCGTTCCTGGAGACACTGCGATCAATGAGGGAGATATGTCAAGATGTGTGTTGGTTTTGAGGACGGCTCTCTGGAGAGTCTTAGCAAAGAGGTCACAGGGATAATCAGAGCAATTCTCAGAGACACTGAGAACAAGCTCGACAATTCCCTCCTGGCACTTTCCCTGTAGGAGATACCGCAAGACGTTTCTGTAGATTGGGCACAGCGCTCTGCAGGGTGTTAGCAGAGACTTTCCCGGGACAGTGAAACCCTATGTCAGAGACACTGAGAAGAAGCCCCAATGTTCCCTCCAGGCACTTTCAGTGTGGGTGCCTTCTCCACGTGGTTCCTGGTTTCCCTGCAGCGCTGAAGAGAATGTTAGCAAAGAGGTAACCGGGACAGTGAAAACAGTACTCAAAGAGAGGGAGAGCAAGCTCTCTCTTGGCACTTTGGATGTGGGACATACAGCGAGATGTTTGCTGCTTTTGCGTTTGGCTGTTGGGAGATTTACAGCACAAAGATATCTAGTTGATTTGAAGCAGTTCCGAGAAAGTCTAAACATAATCGCCACTTCTCCCTCCTGGCACTTTCCATGTGGGAGATATAGCAGGATGTATATTGGTTTTGAGGACAACTCAATGGACAGTGTAGGGAGAAAAGTTCCTGGCTCCTTGAATGCCGTTCCTGGAGACACTGCGATCAATGAGGGAGATATGTCAAGATGTGTGTTGGTTTTGAGGACGGCTCTCTGGAGAGTCTTAGCAAAGAGGTCACAGGGATAATCAGAGCAATTCTCAGAGACACTGAGAACAAGATGGACAGTTCCCTCCTGGCACTTTCCCTGTAGGAGATACCGCAAGACGTTTCTGTAGATTGGGCACAGCGCTCTGCAGGGTGTTAGCAGAGACTTTCCCGGGACAGTGAAACCCTATGTCAGAGACACTGAGAAGAAGCCCCAA